>NW_020170532.1:149810-154210 GCF_000524195.1 Echinococcus granulosus | reverse complement strand
CTCCTCCTCCTCCTCCTCCTCCTCCTCCAACTCCTTCTCCTTCCACTCAACCACAAACACTCTCGCGCACCATTCCCTAACCACTCTCAACAGTGTACATTCCCTGCCACCTTGTTCTCTATGAAATCTATACGCTTGCACATGTTTGTGACAGGAATTTTTTCTGAATCCTCTGTTATTACTCTTTATATCCATATATTTTGTTTAACTTCTCTGTCCTTTTTATGATTCTTTGGCTGGCTTTTTTATGCATTGACAGTGATTTTAAGTAATAACACTTCACTTACCATATGATAATGCTCCACTAGGTGACTCCTTTTGTTCCGATTTGTGTTGGTCTATATTCTCCTTTCCTTCTTCTTTCTCTTCAATGTTGAACGCTGTCGCCTCTGTCAATCAAGGAAGGTTATGTTAAATAATTTTCCGGATAACCCAATTTTTGTCCTTTTGCCCTTTGTTCTGGTTTTTATTTTATTCTTTGCTCTCCTAGGCACCTATGTTTTATAAAATTTTGAGAGCTTAGTTCTACACGTGAATTAAGTTGTTAGTTTATGCGTCTACGCCTTTATGACTGCTGTCCATTTGCGGCATTTATATGCATTGACTAGTTTACTAACCATAATTGTACACATTTACCTCACATACTTGCAGTATGCAACTTCGTGACCCATTTAAAAATAAAAAAAAGAAACGACATTTTTTCCTTTTTGCCTAATGCTTATTCCTGCATATATGTGTGTTTCAATTCTAGGTCTTTTTTAGCACATGCATTTTTACATCTGACAAAAAAAGTGTATAATTGGAGAAATCAAGTATATTCTTATATGTATAGTTGTGCACTTAACTGGAGAGCGTTGCGGCGGTGATTATTACAATGTATTTCCACAGGATCATCTAAGCTTCGTATCCTCGATGCACCACAACTTGGGTTTAAATTGCTGAATCTTTTGAGTTAGTGATGCGAATAAACAAACTCCCTCAAATTAAACAAAAAAAAATTAAACTCGTTACAATAATTGCGCTACTGATTTTTTTATTGCTAGTTATATTATTCGCAGTTATTATTTTGTGTAGTTTTATCAAGCGGTTTTTTATTGCCTTTGATTTATGCCTATTTTGCGCTTTATGCGGATTGTTTTGTGTCGTTTTTTTGTATTTTAATAACAAAAATTTAGGGTTTTTTGGGTTTTGTTATTATTACGGTATTTTCTGGTCTTTTTTGCATTTCACGTAATGATGGGCCTATTTTTTGGATTACTTATCGTAAGATGAGGGTATATTTTTACTCCCGAAGTTTGCATAGACTGGTCTCTTCTCACCTAAATAACTTTTGTGATTGTCCTTCTTTTGATCGGTATGACCTCCATATAATTGTGGCGTCCCTAGACTTCTCTAAAGACCAAAGAAGACACAGTGCTCAGGCAGAATACATATATTCAGCACAGAGAAGCTGTCTGAATTACTGGCATGGCCCTAAGGCCAGTCCACCCAGTGAGGTACAAGCGGGCTAATTCAAAGTACAAAAGTGGCGCCTCACCAATACCAAAGGAAAAACCACTGTCGTACTACATAGCTCCTTACTCTTTAGAGCGTCGTCCCCGGGTCTTTCGCAGGTTATCCTTCTTCGTCAACCATTACAACGTAGTCGGTGCCGTTAGCGAGAACCCTCGATCCGACCGTGCCAGTCACCAAATTAGCGCGCAACTGAGGAGATACTTGACCTTAACCTCACTGATCCCTCTTGATAGCCCAGCTGAATGTGGATTTTTGTCTGATTTAGGAACTTGATTCGGGATGGGGAATTGTGTTGGCCATCATACGTGCCCATAGATGGATGAAGGAACACTGTCTTAAAAGTAGATTTGTGTAGGGAAGAATGGGATTTAATACAGGTCCATGGGCTACGGTAGGAAAGTCTGCAACGAAATTTTCAAATGGTTTACGGCTAGTGCGGCTTCAGTCATTAACAGCTTATCTGCAGAACACGGGACTGGGATAGATACTGACGTCAAATTCAAATCTTCTATTAGGGGTCATCACCATTCTCTCATCCGTAGCATATGTACTTCTTCCGCTCCACTAAGGCTTAGCACGCAGAAGTGGAAAATCAGGATACATGTCTTTTAAGATCGGGTTCGCTTTCCGCTGCCACCAATGTGGCGTCCCGAGACTTCCCTGAGGACGGAAGAAGACGCAATACTCGGGCAGAATATATATTCAGTGCGGAGAAGGTGTTTGGGCTACTGGCATGGCCCGAAAGGCCAGCCCGCCCAGCAAGGTACAAGAGGGCTAATTCAAAGTACAAAAGTGGCGCCTCACTAGAACCGTGGGACAAACCACCATCGTATTACACTATACCAGCAGTCCATCAGTCGTTCTGTTCGTCAGCATTGCCTGCTGTACTCTAGTACTTTGACTTTTATGATCTCCTTGATAGACGCAGATGCTGCAGTATTACTTAAGCCAATGGCTGCGCTGCACAGACGTGTTGTGCTTTTAAATGAATTGAGTTGACTGTGTGGTTAAAAATACAGTGAAAATATTTAATCCTTGCTTGTATGAAAAACTTTTCAGACAACTTTGGAATGATTTAACCCTGATAATCAAATAGACATTTCCCATGATCTTGATATTGCCCACCAACAATAAGTAAAAAATTCACTTATTTGTTTTGATTTTCGCAGATTTCTTCCAATTAAACATACTGCAATATGGATACCAGAGCAATATTTATTTGTTATTTGTTTCAAAGTGTGCAAATAATACCCCTTCAGAGACTTCCTTGAAGGCGAAGGAAGGCGCATTACTTGGGCAGAATATGTATTGTCGGCGTACAGATGGGCTTGGGGCTACTCGCATGGCACAGTAGTCAGCACACCTGGCAAAGCTGCAATGGCCGAGACACCAAGTGACCCTTAACCAAGACCGAGATTTGAACAATATATTGAGGGTAGTCGCCCCACCGCAACAACTGTTTGCCCTCACGCGCGCATAGCAATTGCACGAAAAGGTTACCAACGCCAATCACGCCGGCTAGACTGGTTTTAGCCTGCGCCGACATTTGCAACGCACTAGTCTCGTTTTGGTAGGCTATTAAAACATAACCATGGCCTAAGTGGTCCTCAATCCTCACCGCATTCAACTTCTGACCGTCACCACCACACAGTTTGCGGTATCTTAATGCCTCAAATAGCCCCCTTCCTTTTAGTCTGTCAATACTGCAAATGCAAGATTGTGTTTTTTTTTTCGACCACACAAATTGAGTTTCCTGTGAGTAATTAAAAGTCAGCGCATTTTCCGTTTCGCATGATAGGTTGAATCAGCTAAGTAGAAGGGGGAATTCCCAAACCGATTTATTTTAATCATCAAATAGCCAAAGGCATAATTTGTTTCTAGGAATTTATGATTCGCTACTCAAAACAAGGGATAGAGTAAAGAACTGGAGTTTGCCATAGCAAGGCTGACGTCTATTTTATACGCCTTGTGGTTAAGTGGGGCAATCGTAGAGAGTATGGAGTAGCAAATCAGATTTTTTCCTAACCAAAAATGCTTAAATAGGTAGTGCTGACAATAAACTTGTACGGGCGATTAAAATATACCGCTGAAAAAACTATGGCGCAGGGCTGTTTGTACAGTCGGGCGATTCGGAGAGCCATCCAGTCCGACTGGCCTGCCTAAGCTGGGGACTGAGCAGGACAAAACGAGAAGGCTGATAATTGTTTGGGTAGATAGATTTGGGTGTGAGGTAATACAGTTCTGGACGCGGGTGAAAGCGGCAAGTTTATGGCGCATATTGCACTTCAATATTCGCAACACTGTCCACAACTCCATATATTATAGTAGAAATAAGCGAAATGCTATATTCCTGTGCAAAAGCGTGTCATGTTATGTGATCTAAAACAACAACCTGGTTGATTAAGTAGCTACAACTATAATCGCTTACTTAACTTGCTGTGGGAAAGTGAAGCTATCAACGGTGTGACCATCAATGTGCAACAAGAAGAAAGCATCTAACAATACCACGAGGAATCAAATTAATTTCTGGCATAAGAAACAAAGTGGAATTTACAGCACCACATAAATTGTTTGCAAAAAAATTATGTATATAGAAGTAGAATCAATTAGTAACGGACTCGAGATAGGAGGGCGAAAACGAAAAAAACGTAAACGCGAAAAAATGAAAAAAAAAAGAGAGAGATATGGCAAGCAAGCGTTAAAGACAGAGGGCACAAAGAAGATACAAAATATATTTTAGAGAAAAAACAACAAACGTAAAAAAAGAGTTATATAGCACGTGACTACAATCAAAAAAAACAAAAAATTCCGAAACTCACACATTCAATCGAACACCATCACCCAACTTATCAAGATTGCCTGAGTAACGCTCACGACACCACCTC
>NW_020170532.1:142184-149710 GCF_000524195.1 Echinococcus granulosus | reverse complement strand
CTCTACCATGGGAGGACGCATAAACAGTAGACGTTGGCACACACAGGAAGCATCAAAGTTCTTACTGATTTCTGGATGTGAAGTGAAGGGAAGAAAATTAATCAAGTCATATGACATGCCGGAATGATACGCCCTTATAAATCTCAATAAACGCAATGTGCACGGGATTGTTATAGCAGGCTGGCTTAAAGCATGCTACATGACAGTAAATCATCGTATAACAAATAAGGTTTTGGCGACCATTTTAGAATTATATTTACTCTTCAGCTTAAACTAGCAATATCAATGCCTGTTGGCCTTCATTTGCATCTCACAAAAGGCTTCTATCTAGCTCTCGTGCATAGCCTATCACTTTGCTACAAGTGAAAACTAAGTATTTTGTTGGAGTTGTAAGTAGGCTTAGAATGTCTTACTCCGTAACATCTACGAGGGTTTAAGCGCGTAGCAGGCAGCAATCACCTTGAAATGGGTTGAACTAAGAGCAATCGAGATAAACGAGTTGCTTGAAAATATATTACTTCCCGAAATTTCATCTGCTGGTGCAGTCAGTAGGACAAATTCCTAATGGACCGTGGACTGTTATTAAGTGGAAAAGACGCGCTCTGCGTTAAACGATCAGTGCCTACAATACAAAGCAAAAGCAATAGAGAAACGTGCACTGAATTTGTCATTTCTCTAGGTAAGAAGACGATTCCCTCTGCATTTTCATGAATATTTTTTGTAAAATGTAAATTAAATCAGCAATCAAATGTGTTGCTAATCTGACAAGTAATCTATAAACGTTTGCTGTTATAACAAATGGAAAATGAGGTTTATATTAGAAATTAAAAAACTTCTATTCCGTATTCCTTTCAGCACACATGGCAAGATAAACTAAACTGTCCCTGTGGTGTCTGTCCTGGTAAGAAAATACAGCATCAATTGTAATGACTAGAAGTAAAATCACCCTACTAGTCACCCCTATCAGTGCGACACATTCTTTTCGAATGGCCCAAATAGCAGAAAGCAAAAATAACTAATTGAAAAAAAAACAGGACTAGACTTTGATGGGTGGGAGGAACATATTTTAAAATACCGGACATTTGCTTAATCTTTAAGTAAGTGATTGTGAGACCACAGGTGACCGAATTGGAACTTGGTGTATATCGGCTGATCAACTACATGATAATCACCTAATCGTAGTGAACAACTAATACATGAATATTTCTTATCGTACATAGGTTTTTTCCACAAAAAAACAACAAACAAATGACAAACAACAAGCGTAGTGCAATTTCTCATGCATAGCTCCAGAAAGCAGTAAGATTCAGACTGTTGTCCTCTCCATGCATTGGTGAGTTGGTCAAGTACGTAATTTTGGAGGAAACTAAGGTTGTCGGCGCTGGCTCCGAGTGGAGAATAAATGACGAGCATGCATTTATTTATATAAAATCATATCTGCTTCGATATCTCGGAACGTTGAGCCTTCGCTAATCTTTTTTTGGCTGAATTCACTTTTAACTACAATTTGAATGCACAGCTATTCACGTATAGGTTCAGGTGGTGAATATAATGGTCATTAACGTGAGGGGACAGACGTCACGTACCTTAAAAACCGGAACACAAAATACGGATAAGAAAATTATTATTGCCATGCTTTATATGAATGCGCTAGCCATCGAAAAGGATATTTAAGGCCTAAATGCCAGTTTTTCTCATGTGTACGGATACAGTTGGGTGATAGATAAAGAATGAAACATGCTCGAGTTACAAAAAATCCGCCTGGTCTGAGCTAAATATTTTGCAGAATACAAGCGTTCAATTTCGACAATTTATACGTGTATTTGCTGCCAGCCACAAGAAGCTGATGCACACTAAGTCACGCCTTTGGCCATCTGCGCTTGCATGCTCCAGTCTATGGTCAAGGGAAAGATGTTTGCCTTTTGGTCCTTTAATTTCCTGGCTATAATTTCTCTTTAACGCTTAACAGGGTTCCTCTTTTGTATTTGTTTCTTGGTGACCTTATTTGTTCAAGTATTAAATTTTAGGCCTGAATAACATTTAGATTGCCAATGAAGATACTTTAAAGAACTTCGGACCGATTGTTTTTAAAAGAAAATGAAACAATAGCAGCATCTAAGGTGGCTTATATAACAAGTCCATGTACAATTAAATAAACTTTTCCTTCTCCTTACTGTTGGCTTCCCAAATTACCTTTCGTTTACCTTGAATTACAAAAACATGCATTGGTGCAAGTGACTACATCTATTCATCACTCCTTCCATTTTTACAGTAAATAACACCTAGTTTCAAGCAGTGGCATATAGATAGGACACCTACTTGTTTTCCTACATTTATTAGCAGTGGTTTGTGCTTCTGTTGGCAATAAGGAACGCCCAATATGCAAATTCATTACTTCCTCTACACATTTTTGCTATACATTACTTCAGCGTCTATTCATCTATGGTCTGTTCGTTATTGTCCAATGTGTTTAGGAGCTATCCATCCATCTGAGAGGGCTTGCTTTGACTCCTCTTTCCTTTTCTCCCGTCCTTCTATCATTCGGTCCATTCACCCGTCTGGCTATTGGCCCACCCAAATATTCCAGTCTTAGACTAATCCACCCTTGTAAATGCATGACAAGCATTATCTCTTGCAAGAGAATGGTTAGATTGAGCATGTAAATTGTGTAATATCATATGTTACCAGTTGTGCGAAAACAAATGGTTGCTCTATGTTGATCATTTCCTTGTTGCAGCCTCCCAGTCCTCTCGTCCGTTGCCAAAATTATACCCTGATAGAGGGAGATTTCCCCTTCATCTCTGGCAGAGTTAATGGACTATTGAAGCATGGACCTGCGACCATACCACCGGGTGGGAGTCCATCCCGCCTAGTTAATTTTGTGGTTTGACAAGATATTTGCACTACGGAAACACTACTGCGGCATAATTGCAGCAGACTACTTATGAGCAAACTACTGACGCAGTTATCGGCAGCTTAATATACGACCTACAGCAGTCTGTAGTAGTGTACGCAGCCAGAAAGACATGCAATTAAAATAGTCATTATACTTTTACTGGATGATAGATATTCGCTTTGGTTGCTGGAACAATGATGATTGTGAATGCAGGGAATGAAATGCTCTCAGATAAGTATACGATGTTAGAGATTGATGTTCGTGAAAGGAGTCTTTCCCTTACCCCCCTTGCCAGGCGATTTAATACCTTCGTTCTGGCTTCACTGAAATGCTACCATTCAAATAACGCGTAGGATAGGCAACGCCGATGCGGCTGATGTGTAAGGGAATGAAGAGAGTTTTGTTTCTGGCAGAATAGAGGGATTGGGAAAGTTTAAGCAATGACCGAATGTAGCAAATGCTTTGTGTAGTGTGCGTGAGATAGTTCAAGTCAAGTCGGAATTCTCACACTTCCAATAGCTTTCAACCCGCGGTGGTGCGTGATCAGTAGTACGTGTCACAAATGATTAAACATGGTGGAAGGCAACACTGACATCAAGCAACACTGGAAGTCATTTGTTACAACTTCTGATGCAAAACACAGGCGTGAAATTCAGGCCTACATTAGAGTTGGAATTTTATTTAACATTTTCAGATTTTCCAAATCAATTTTATTAAACCACTAATTTTGGGAAGCAAAACATGGCCCTAGCCAACTTATTTTAAAATTCTAACTGCATAAAACCGCACCAGAATATGACTCCTACTTTATGCCTTCATTATACGGTACTATGACAATCACGCAATCAGCCACCATTCATCAATTCAAGTTACTGTGCAGATTTGGCATGTCTTTGGATTACGTACACTTCTTAGAAACTGGCAACTGAACAATGACCTATTCTGTTCAGAGCATAAAGAATGGCAGACCAAATACGTTGCCGCAATCGTAAGCCCAACTAGCATTAAATGAACAATTTAAGGGCCATGGTGGTCAGCATCACGCCTCAGAAACAGACATTCTATCACATTTATGTGACTCCACGAATGCGTCACATATATGTGACCTCTGGTAGCGAATACACCAGATCTTTTGTTTATGCGGCAAACAAAACAACCCTCATAGGCCTAAATCCTCCGTTTAAACATGCATTCCCTTAGATTGTCCACGAAAATAGAAATGGAAGCAAGGTTTACCAGTGGTGCAGGAAAAAAGGTTCTCAGCAATAATTTGGCGAGGAAGTTGGCAGAGGCTGGCAACACCATCAGGGGTGTAGACATAGGCGGCCCCAGCCTTAGCGTCTAAAATTGAGAGGATGCCCTTGCTGCAGCCGAAGTCCAAAAGCACCCTTCTATCCAGACTTCGTCTGGCTCGTATCATTGCAAGTATGAAAGCAGTAGAGTGGTCTGGTTACGAAAAGATACAAGAGCAACCATTGCAAGAATCCGTAACACATCTTTATACCTCCGAATAAAAACCTCTGTGTATTGTCCATTTCTTTTTTGCAAAGAGTTTTAGAGCTCACTATCACTAATACTACATTTAAACCGCGTTTTTTTTTGAGTAGATGGCTCTAGATTGTAGCCATTTGTAGAGAGTTATTATGAGTGGGAAAAAAATATATCCGAGCGTCTTTATACAACTACATGTTACAAGGTAGTGCCCGGCCGTCAAGGCCACCAACGCAAAACACAAATTAGATCTGCAATTCTTGAATATAGCGTAAATGCGATTTGAAAGAGGCTACAGTAGAAGTGAATACATTTACCAAAAAATTAACGAAGAAATCATCACTGGCGTTATTTGGCCCCTCAGACAAATTGAATAGGTAAGGTAAATGGTTAGTGGGAAGGGCTTTTGTAGACGAATTAGCCGGACGAGGGATGAAGCTGCAAACTCCACACCCACCTTGCTTAAGACAGTATGGTTAACTTTTACCGTAAAGAGTGATTAATTGAGATGACTTCTTTTTAGCAAAAGCGCACGAGCATCAAATTTACCAGATGAAGTACTGTACCTAAAAAGCTAACAGTATTTATTTGCAAACTTAGCGATAAACTGACTTCACCCTATGCCATTCCATCAACTCTGGTCTATTGAGCTCTGGAAGCAGGTATCTACTAAACCGAATCCGTCGAGTATACGGAGCAGAAAGGCCAAAAGAGTTGGTCGCATAGAATGATAATCTAATCTCCTTAGAGAAAGCACTCAAATGTGCGTTATTTTTCCCAACCAACGCTGATGCTGAAGCTGTGAGCAGTAGGTGGAACAAAAGACCTTCCTTCATCCTCACTCTCCGCATTCACTAAGTTTTCTTTCATCAACAGACTGCGAAATTTTTTTGCCATGTTAAACACCCTTTGCTACAAGTTTATGCCTCCTCTCGATTATTCACAGACTGCTGATGTAAAGAATTTTCTATCACAAGGCTAGTAAAACTGCCCTCGATGGTTCGGCCGAACAGCATTCTCCCTAAATGATTATCATACTGCAAAATACTAGTAAACGTGCAGGCTCTTTATACCGTTAATACATGTGTCTCACCAGGATGGACTTTAAGTCGTGTCTACAGACCTTCAGGCTTGCTGCACGTAAATAATGGCTTGTGTGCATAGAAGATAGATCTGCAACACACATTTTTATTCAAAAATTAATGTTACACTTCCGAGGAATCTAGTTTACAGAAAACTGAGCAGTTACAAGTTACTAACCGGATACAATCCAGGCAGATGTGGCTGGGTGGCGGTGAAGAAAGAACAATGTGGCAAAGAGAAATGAACGCCAGGTATTGTCCCTGCGAAACTATTTTAAACCTTATTTCTACTACTGGTGATTGACATACGTAATAGCTTGCACATTTCCTCTTTCTTCAGTGCAGTTACCGAACAGGAAGAAACTCCAGATCCAGTGGAACTGCCAAGAGGAATCAGTGACGATGTGTTCAAATTTCTTTCAGTTGCATGCGAATTCGGTTACTGATGTGAATGGTTCGTATTTTTATCCGTAAAGCACTGACCACGGTGTGATGGCCGACACAGGCGAATGAAGAAGAGGAGCGCTGAGAACGACGCTCAAAAGGGGAGGGGCTGCATAATTCTTTGATTGTTTTTATAGCTCTGTTTTGGTTTCGCTGGTACTTAAGGCTCCGCGATTGCACTTCTGATAGGCCAATGGCCTCCAGGACTTGCTGTTTGCCTCTAAGCCCTAGTGTTATGTCTTTCTACGTCTTCACGGAAGTCTTGAGGTGCAACATAAGTTTTAAGACCCAATGACAATATATAGTTAGTACATGAGATTCCGTACGCAAAAACATGGTAATTATTGTTTTTCAGGCGGGCTGAATTCATTCGCCACTGGGAAATTGTGGACACAAAGCTCATTAAAAAGAGTAGATGACGATGCCCTTTTAAACTGAAAGTTATGCCCATAGAGAAGGCATTCTTGGCTTAGCATCCTAATCCTCACAGCAGAATGGAAAGCGAAAAATTCAGTCTTTTGGGTGAAAGGAAAAACTTTACATTCCACGTTTTGGGGAGGCGATTTTGTAAAGAAATGAATGAAGCCAAATCGTTCATTAAGTAAGGGATGAGAACATTTGAACAGTACTCGAAGGGCTCTTCATTTTCATTACTAGGGAGAGGGTGCATTGAAGGCATGACAATGGAGTGACACGACAAAATCACGCCAGCCATTACTGCACAAACTTCGCTTTCTAGGATTTTAAAAGCCTCAAGTGCATCTTTACATGTCGAAAAGTAGTTGCTTCCATCTTAGATGGAGGAAAAATCCTTCTAAAGATAGCAGAAGCAATATTGCAGTGGGTAAAGCCACTATGAAGCTGCGATATGCTAAAATTGAACAGAAGACCACTCGATGGCCAAGGTCACTCAGCACTATCAGCAATCAAAAATGCAAGATCATTGCAACCGGCGTAGCCTCTGCCATTTGGTGAAGCAGTCGGTCATTTGGCCGATCACAGGCTACCGGTACTGTACACGTGCGGCATGTCCAGGCTTGCTCATTTGTACACGTCGGCAATTAGGCCACCTACATATACGAAAAGGTGCAGAGCTGAGAGAAAACAATGGACAATGCGAAGGGGCGTATAGTTATTGAAGGGTTACGTGCATGTAGGAAAAAGCAGAAAAAATGTGCAAGATGTGTAAAAACATGTCAAGTTAAAAGGAGGGAAGGGCTTGAGCAGGAAAATTAGACAGGGTAGAATAAAATCGCTAACAACAGCAAGGATCAAGTGAATACAATGGGGAAGCACTCTTTGGTGACAGCGTACAGCAGCACAGTAGACATGGTGGTAACTATGCGGTCATGGAGACGTGTAGGAGGAGCAAAATCAGCGGCGATTGAGGCGTCTGTGGAGCTGTAGTCGCCCTCAGTGCACGCTGTTGCACCCGTTGCCAGGTTTTTAACTCTTTTCACAGGCAGTGTTTTAATTACTACGTATCGCCTACACATTTAGGTAATACTCACCGACTTCACATTCCTCTTTCACTGAATATTGTCACCCCTTTTTACTTCAGTTTGCTTGCACCTTAATGTAGACACTTGCTGACTTACGCATGGTATCTGTAG
>NW_020170532.1:140701-142084 GCF_000524195.1 Echinococcus granulosus | reverse complement strand
GAGCGGCCTGATCCTACGTCATGCGCCAAAAGATGCGATTGGCTGCGACTTGGAAAAACTCTAGTTGCGCATTTTCACGGCAAGCCTGCCATAGCGTTTGCTCTAGCGTATTAAAACATTGAAAGATAAAATAAATTATAACATGTTGGAATCGTACTTATTTATAATATTTAAAAAGCCTTAAAATCTAAGGTAGACCAAGTAAAGTGAAACTATGCGTTCGAACCTGTTATTTAGTCAGGAAAAAGGAAGCCATTAAGAAAATTCTTGCTAACTAATAAAGTTTGAGCAATTTTTGTATAGTACAGAGCCAATTAAAGAGCGTTGCCAATAGGTGTAGTTAATAAATTTGGCAATGTTTTTGTTTAGTTGTACTCCGAAAGCTGAGTTTTAACTGCGGATAGCTTAACTGTTCTCTGACTTGATAGACTGTTAGTGGTTTTGATGCATATTTTACTACATTTACCTGATTTAAGCATTTTTTTCATTAAACGATCTGGTTAATGAACCACGCTCATGATGTTGGTAATTTAGGAGAATCTGAACAAATTTTGAAGCTTCTAGAGCAAATGACTCAGCACATACAGCATCAAGTGACTATTTTTGGCATAAAACAAAGTGCTTTTAGCAAATTGGGTGAACTTTAGGCCACTGTTGCATTGTCTAGTGGTTTTCCTTCGCTTAGGTAGATTGCCCAACGTTTGGTATACTTTCGCACTTTAAGGTAGTTTTTGGTCCCTAAATTAACAATCTAGCTTAGAAATAGTACTTCTCATTTGGATCTGTAAGACGACTAGTATGTGCGCCTCCAAACAAGATGCAAGTAAACTACAAAACGTATCTATCCGCACTGTAGAGACATGAGTCTTCTTATGATCTTCAGCAACCGCGAATTTGCACGATGTGGAGGACATATACAAAAAGCATTCACAATACTACCAATGTCCACACAGCACATGGTGGATTGACCACACCCTTTTCTCTTCTATATTGCGAAAGATCCAGGCCACACTTTACAAGTGTCAACAATGCAAATTTTGCTATCCGACGAACGAATCCCGAGCGGTTATTAAGCATGTAATTTCACCTTCAGTAAAAATAACAAATCCATTAAAGTTCATTCCACAATGCATTTGTGCATTATCCTTACCGAAATCCAAAGCCAACCATTTTAGGAAACTGTTGTGACACCCTCTATCCTCACACTATCAGCATCGTTCTGAATCCACCATCTACTGAGAGAGTACTCCGGATGTTCGCTACCCCAAAAAAGTTTTCTGCATAAATTAATAGAAATTCTAATCGCTAATTGCCAAGCAAACTTAGGAGGTAAGAGTTGCGTTCTTATTTTTCCCTTCCTAATTAAAATGACATCTAACAGGA
>NW_020170532.1:139524-140601 GCF_000524195.1 Echinococcus granulosus | reverse complement strand
CACCTGAAAGTAAATATCTTAATATACCTTGAGTCTTACCTTGTCGAAAGGTATGCTGCGAACAGTAAGAGTAAAAGTGGCTCTAAATTGAGCCATGGATAGCTGGTGGATGTTAATTTTTCTGACGTTGGGCTAGCCGATATTGTCTCATATCTTCTTGAATGGAGTGAGCCCTTTCACAGCATAATATGACTGGTCTTATCGCAGTCTACAGGGTGTACTCGATAGCTGGACGACAGTGTCAATCAGTGAAGGACAAATTGTAGGCCGTGGCCCAGATTACAGCTTTGGTGCAGCTGCAGTGTAGATGATTGCCTCCACTGAAAAGGTTGCTACAGCACCATTGTAGCGGTAGCTCAATTCAGGGCTCAAGTAAAAGCATTGCCGATGTTGACAATGTCAATGATAAACGCGACAAGTAGTACCAATGCGTTAGTTTTTTATGGAATATCTAAATAGATGGATTCCCATTTTCATTCCTCGAGTCTTCTGTTGGTAGCTTCCTGACAGGGGCTAGCTATCGATTCAGCCACGCAAGATTTTGGGAGGATGTTTTTGGTTGCTTGGAGCTTCCAAGGATGAGTGGTGTTCTTTGAATTCTAAGTTAGATAATTTTAAATAATATTTTGAATCCACATCGCTCGTGAAAGGGAGAGAGGAGGTGTGCCTACGCTGCCTTTGAATCATGATTTGTCAAATTCCACGGACGTGAAAGTGTCATTCCTTTGAGGAGAATGCACGGAGGGGAGAATGCCCTTCTCCCATCGCCTGTTGCAGATACTGCGCCCATGTGTAGCCTTTATGCTTTGTTATCCCATGGTGCAGAGGCTGTATAGCCAGCGAGACTAATCACTTTATCAATGAACTTGTCTAGCGCCTCTCCTCTTTTGGTCTTATCTCATAAATATGCGGAGTTATTTTGATTAAAAAGCAAACCTTACAGTCCTCCTTCTACAAGAGAATAAAAGCATAAAATACAACAAAATTTGATGCATATTCTTGCGTAACTTTAGGTCGTTCATTCCCTTCTGAAATTGGGTTTAACTTACTGTTGCCACTACTTCTATTACAACGTAA
>NW_020170532.1:137826-139424 GCF_000524195.1 Echinococcus granulosus | reverse complement strand
CTCAACGCTCCACCAATGCCAAGGATCCCAGCTTTTTTTGCAAACATGCGCTGCCATTCTAACTCGACCACATCAATCCCATGCAACTCATTGTGACTTTAATCATGAATTTGACGCAAATCCTGCACGCTACTGCTTGCACTATTGAAAAATCTGGACAGTTCAGAACAGATTTGCACTCATTAGAAGAGCAGTGTGGGATATCCGAACGTTACAAGTCAAATATCGGCATTATTTCAATACGATTTTCCTGGCCTTAATTACTCTTTATGAATGCATGAAAATCTCAACAATATCTGCGCACTTATTATTTCAAATATTAACTGGTCAATGGAAGAAGAAGCAAACCGACTGTGAGGTGGAAGAAAAATGGATGGATGTGTGGATTAGTTTACGAGTCAAATAGAAGTGGTGAGTGCAAGAATTTGTAAAACATTGGCCAAAATATTTGAATTTAACCCTGAATTCAAATTTTCTAGTAAATACCCACTTTTTCCGGAGTTTATTTTTGAGTGGCAATTTTATTGACTGATGACTGCAGGGCTGAAGAATACACAATTGCAGTAGTGCTGCCTCTGTATTAAAAAACCATTCTGGCGTAGTTTGTACAATTGATTAAACTGACATACTTTGATAGAGCAAATCGTGAGGTTAGTATGTTGATTGTGTGTCAGTGAGGGCGATTTAACACCAGCAGGTAATGAATTTGTTTCTTTCAGAGATCATAGTGCATGAGATTGGATTGACATTATGAGACGACTTGCATTGCACGTGTTTTCTTTAAATTAGGTAGCGAAATTTCATGGTTTCTGCCTTGCAAGATTTCATTTATCGAATTGTAATTTAACACCGACATAAAGCAGGCTTACTTGCGTGGTAAAACAAATACTTTGCTTAAATGTTCGTGTTCGCCTATACCTTCATCCTTTGGCTCTCTCAGTAGGGCTTTTGATGGCTGTGGTGAGTATATCCCATTTCTTCACACCTTATTAAATCACCTGTGCGAATCTGTGTAGTCTTTTTAATTCTTACACTCTTCTTTGTTGAGATCACTTGGATGCGCACTCTTTACACATCACTTCCTACTTTTTTAACCAAATTCACAGTTTTTGGCATATACCGGGGAATGGGGGAGTGGCTAAGTAATAAACACACCGGTTTGTGCACATACTTGTTTGGATATGCACTCGTTCGAGCAACCACACAAGGGCAGACACATTAAATACCACATTCCCTGGAATCAAACTTGAGGCCAACTTAAGTTATTCTCCACCGAATGCAGATCTTTCCATCCAGTTGGTCAAGTATACTTCCAGTGCTGATTTGTATTTTAATCACACGTGAGGCTAAGGACAGGTCCAGTTGATTCCTTCACTCTCTCACTGCTCGCAGTGCAAGTGCTGTTGTGAGATCTTGTACATCTCACCTTTGATCGGCCGTAATGGACCCTTACAAGTGTGTAATATGGTCTGCAACATTCAGTACTTACAATTTACTCCGAGCTCATGAAAGTCGTGAGCACCAATGTAAGTGACATATAATTTTACTTGCACTTCCTTATTCCCATACATATCCATGTATATATGTATATGCAAGTG
>NW_020170532.1:134422-137726 GCF_000524195.1 Echinococcus granulosus | reverse complement strand
CAATAAGTAGTACCAATGCGGCAGTTTTTTATGAAATATCTAAATAGATGGATTACCATTTCCATTCTTCGAGTCTTCTGCTGGTAGCTTCCTGACGGGGGCTAGCTAATGATTCGGACACGCAAGATTTTGGTTGCTTGGAGCTTTCAAGGATGAGTGAGAGCCGTTTATGATCAAGAGGATAAGGAAGATGTACCCAGTTTAAGGGTGTAGCGCAGAATGCTCCATATGAGGCTGTAGGGTCTGTTTGCCTGTTTCGGATGTTGCAAAGCAGGACTAGCAGCATATCTTGAAGTTTTTCCATTGCGAACTTTACCAACTCGGTGAGTGAGTTGATATTCCCTCCGTCGAACATATCGATTTAATCGGGATGCCGGACTCCGCTACTAAACTCAGCGTTTATCTACTTTGCGGCCCTGTTTGAAAGTTAGCTGTGATATGTTTGTCTTACCAGAGGTTTTTAGTTCATTACGCAGTATTCGTCGTCAACCCGGGTTTTGTCTGCAATTGAGGAAAAATCTAGTCAGTGTTTGGTCCTCCATGCATGCAGATGACGAGTTGAGATAATGAAATGCATTATTCTCTCGAATCCGTGTTTAGTAATATCCTGGCCTCTATGGCAAACAAGAATAAGCTATTAGAAGAGCTCGCATAATATGTGGTATTCTTTGGATTCTAGGTTAGATAATTTTAATTCATATTTTGAATCCACATCGCTTGTGAAAGGGAGAGAGGAGGTGTGCCTACGCTGCCTTTGAATCACGATTTGTCAAATTCCACGGACGTGAAATTGTCATTCCTTTGAGGCGCATGCACAGAGGGGAGAATGGGGGAATGTCCTTCTCCCATTGCCTGTTGCAGATACTGCGCCCCTGTGTGGCCTTCATGCTTTGTTATCGCATGGTGTGGAGGCTGTATAGCTAGCGGGATTAATCACTTTATCAATGAACGTGTCTAGCACCTCTCCTCCTTAGGTCTTATCTCATAAATATGCGGAGTTATTTTGATTGAAAAGCAAATCTTACATTCCTCCTTCTGCAAGAGAATAAAGGCATAAAATACAGCAAAATTTGTTGCATATTCTTTCGTAACTATAGGTCGTTCTTTCCCCTCTGCAAATGGGTTTGACTTACTGTTGCCACTACTTCTATTACAACGTAGAATTGTTTTAGTCACCTAAATTTTGAATTGTACTTTATGCATTTAGCGCATCATATAAACTCTAAGAACTGGAGAATGGCAATAATTTACTAATTGGGGTTTTTCTTTCGCTGCCCACTTTCACTCATCTACCCTCCACTCTCTAGGTTCACTCTAGCATTTGATTTTCTAGTAACAGTACAAAAGACTAACTTCTAATTTAATGGGCCATTGTCCCACATACTCCGTACTCAGTGGTAATAACTGCCACAAAGTAAACTTGCCTAGTAACTCGGTTCTTTTTATTTCACCTCCACTTTTCTTTCTAATGCTAAGTTGTATAAAATAACAACTCCTGTGCGATGTCAGCTACAGTTTCAAGATGTCAGTACTCAGGTCAATGGAATGCCTAAGTAACACTTTACTTTCTACTTGATGAAACGATTTTCTTTTCATTATTTCTGGTGCAAGGTTTGCAAGTTGGCCAGTTAGCATTACAAATCAGTGTGCTCCGCCTCTTTATTGGTGTATTGAGGTGTATAATTCTCGAGCGTAACATCAAATGCCAATCAGACGGAGCGGCGATTGGCTGCGATTTGGTAAAAACTCTAATCACGCATTTTGACGGCAAGCCATCCATAGCGTTTGCTGTAGCGTAATAAAACATTGAAAGATAGAATAAATTGTAACATGTTGAAATCGTGCTTGTTTAAAATATTCAAAAAGCCTTAAAATCTAAAGTAAAACAAGCAAAGTGAAACCATGCGTTAAAACCTGTTATTTAGTCAGGAAATGGAAGCCATTAAGAAAATTTCCCCAACTAATAAAGTTTGAATAATTTTTTTTAGTACAGAGCCAATTAAAGAGCATTGACAATAGGCATAGTTAATAAATTTTGCAATGTTTTTATTTAGTTGTACTCCGAAAGACGAGTTTTAACTGCGGATAGCTTAACTTTTCTCTGACTTGATAGACTGTTAGTGGTTTTGATGCATATTTTACTACATTTACCTAATTTAAGCATTTTATTCATTAAGCGACCTGGTTAATGTACCACGCTCATGGTGTTGGTAACTTAGGAGAATCTGAACAAATTTTGAAGCTGCTAGAGCAAATGACTTAGCACATACAACGTCAAGTGACTATTTTTGGCATAAAACAAAGTGCTTTTAGCAAATTTGGCGAACTTTAGGCCACTGTTGCAGTGTCTAGTGGTTTTCCCTCGCTTAGGTAGATTGCCCAACGTTGGGTATGCTTCCGCACGTTTAGGTAGTTTTTGGTCCCTAAATTAACAATTTAGCTTGGAAAGAGTACTTCTCATTTTGACCTGTAAGACAATGGTATGTGCGCCTCCAAACAAGATGCATGTAAACTGCAAAACGTATCTATCCGCACTGTAGAGACCTGAGTCTTCCCTTAATCTTTAGCAATCTGCGAATTTGCACGATGTGGAGGGCATATACAAAAAGTATTCACAATACTACCAATTTTCACACAGCACATAGTGAATTGACCACACTCTTTCCTCTTCTATATTGCGAAAGATCCAGGCTACACTTCGCAAGTGTTAAATATGAAAATTTTGCTTTACAACGACCGAATCCCAATCAGTTATTAAGCATGTAATTTCACCTTCGTAAAAATGGCAAACCCATTAACGTTCATTCCACAATGCGTTTGTGCATTATCCTTACCGAAACCCTAAGCCAACCATTTCAGGAAACCGTTGTGACACCCTCTATCCTCACTCTACTAGCATCGTTCTGAATCCACCACCTACTAAGAGAGTACCTCGGATGTCCGCTACCTCAGAAAAGTTTTCTGTTTGAATTAATAGAAATTCTAATCGCTAATTGCCAAACAAACCTGGAAGATAGCTGTGGTCCTATTTTTCCTCTCCGCAATAAAATGACATCTAACAGGAATTAAAAACAGCAAGTAAGGTTATAACCACTCTAAGGATGTCGTCCACGATAAATCAGTTACTTTAGTCACGCGAGATTGTACCCTGACTAACACCCGGACTCAGGCGGACTCCGAAAACCAGCCGTGTTCGTCAATTTTTTTCACGTGCATACAAGACTGTCCATAAAACATATTACTTTGAAGAACGATCACACTACCTACCGCTTTATCGACTTACCTACAGATGGACTGTATCCTA
>NW_020170532.1:124835-134322 GCF_000524195.1 Echinococcus granulosus | reverse complement strand
TCGCCTATATTCGCTTCTCGAATAGAAAAAAGGCAGGATTTTTTATGACTTAACAGCCTATTTACCCTCCTAAAAGGGCTGTAAGGGGTAGAGACTGATTAATAATGAGAAGTGATGAAAAACGCAAGAGAGTATGGGGGAAAAGTGCACATATTATTTACTGACAATTCTCCGACACCATGCATTATGTCTGTGTTGGGGTGAGGTATAAAGAGAAGCGCAGCCTTGCACAGAATACAGGACCCGCCTCGTCGTTCAGCTTCTGCTCTCAAACGGAAGAATAAAGGCGTCCTTATTGCTACCATATGGGATCCGGCAATAAAGGACGCCGCATGCACCCAGGGGTTTGGTGGCTGGTAAAGAAATCGGTGCATTCCTGATTTTTCAGTTTCAAAATTCATCAAATTTTTGCATTTTTAGTTATTTGCTTAAACACTTTTCTTGCAGTTTTGCTCAAATACTCATCTACTAAGTTTTATGGATGTGTGCTCCTGTTTCATACCTCATCATTGGCTTGCATGAAGCAGAGGTGTGCTCTAGGTCTATAGATAACCACTCCTAGGTTACGGTTAAACACTATAAATATGCATACATGAGAAAATCTAGCCCCCACGACACCGTTAACCATTTGGGAACTCGATCGGTCAGTCGACTAGCCACTGCTGGCAATAAGGGGACGCCTTCACAGGAGGGCAGATGCGAAGCTGAGTGCGGGTAGCGAACCACGAAGAGAAATTCGTGATGCGCCTACTCGATGTGGAAAACGAATAGCTGCTGCCCTAGCAATGCGTCACACATGTGTTGATATGAATGATATGCCAACAAGCCCAAGAATGTGATGGCTCGGGGTGGTCCTGACATCCACTCATCTTTGCCTATATCCATCGATGCATCTACCTTCTGCTGCCTACAGTGCCCTTTTCGCGTCGACGGTGGTAAGGCAAAGAGCCAAAGCCTTCTCATTCGTCACTTTGGTCATGGTTGCTTTTAATATAAACGCTATGGGATATTTTATCTCTGCTCACCTAGTGTTTATCTGAACTGGGTGCCTTCTTGACATGGACAATGGCCCGGATTGATTGTTGCAAGCAATTTAGTCGTAGCTGTGAGGCCACTGCTGACACTTGCACCTACTCTACGCACTGGACAAATAGACATGCCCATTTGTGTCACGTCGACTCCGAGTCATCACGTTCATCGGCTTTTTGGCTTATTGTACACATCAACATATATGACGCATTTCTATCCCACTAGCTATTCCTTTTTAAGGGTCGGATAGGCAACTTGATATTATTCGTTGCATAAAATCTTCTTGACATTCAAGACACTGGTGTTTGTCTGTCTCACGGACATCCGTACAACTCACTTGAGAAGATCCATTGAGGCTTATTGCCAATCGGGTGAATGGTAGGTGTGCTTATTTTTTGCATGATTATTAATTAAGGCAGTCTCTCGTTGTAAAGTTATTCCTCAATTACCTTCATGTCTACATGCCATTCCCACTAGTTAGCTACATTAAAATGCTGTTCGATTATGGCAGAGTACTACTGAGACATTAAGTGGTGAGATGAAGAGCCTTGCAAACTACCACGATAGAGATGAGGAACTGATTGCATTGGTCCCTGTTTAGTAGGAGTAGATGACATTTCAGATATCTATCCCTTCATGACCAATATTGAGGGGCAAATTTGTCTGTTCTTTATTTGTGAATTATTCAGGTAGGAGAAACCGCTGTCGACAGTTGGCTAAGTATAATTTGTGCTAGGCAACTATGATGGACGGACATCAGCACTGCATTTGAACACCGTTATTCCTGTTGCACAGGTAATCGCATTAGGAAAAAATAAACGTAAAAGAGGTAATTGTGAGGATGATGGTAGATTGCTTGCCAAAATCTATAATTTTTACTGTTTATGCCTACAGCATGATAAACAACTCCACCTGCTGCCTACTGATCCAACCACCTGCCTATATGCTAATGTTAGTCCGTGGAGTAGACGGGCACACACGGACACAAGAAGACGTCAGAATTTTTATGCTGCAGAATCGTGTCCTTCCCTTTAGCATCATTTTAGTAAGCATAGCATATGCGCAGGAGTTTAGGACATCTCATGGTCCAGATTGCCGGCCGATTCCACGAAACTTCGCTACATTTGGTCGAGCCTGCCTCTCCTCGTCAAAATGTTCCCAATACACTGTCAGAAAGATAATCAGTGACTTCTAAGGAAGATTGGTAACTGCAAGGCTATCTGAGGCAATAATAAATCCATTTTGAAGCAGTTGTAGCCTCTTGTCTCTTTTTTTCTATGAAGGGATTTTTGATGGTTTGGGCAAGATGGAAGGAAAGGACATGGTTTTGGGATCATTTGATGCAGATATTTGAACTTTTTTCTTACTGCACCAAAGTATTACTTCGTCGACTTTTGCATTTATGAAAATTTTCCTTAAACATTGAGAAAAAAGTCAACCATCGCCAATATGTTTGTATCATTTGCATCTACCCATCTATCTGGAGGCTGACAAACGGGGGAATTAGGAGAGTATATAATAGGGAGAAATGGAGGCTAAAAGAGGTATAAAGGCTTACTGAAGGAGGCTTAAAATTTACTATCCTTTAGATTAGACAATCATCTTTTAAACAATGGGTAGCTTGTCTTTCTTAGTGTCTTTTCATTCATCCAGGCCTCTCTCTTTCTATAAGCGGGATTTTATCTGTGGCTTTAGGTCTCATCCATCAGCTGATTGATTGGCAAGATAATCAATAGGCAACGATTGCTTCGCATGTGTTCCTATCCGTTCAACAGATCTATCAGTGTGGATGTGTCAGCACTGAGCCGTACTTGAATAGCACAGACCATTCAACCCTAAGTCACTCAGCCACCAAATGCCAAGCCATTTGTCAGGCATTGATAAAAATTAAGTAGACATAATTGAAGGCATGTGCATAGTTATGCTTCTAGCAATAAAGTACTTAAAGTTCATTGCTTTTTGGGCCTGCAGTACATTAAAGGCCGTTTGTAGTACCTAGGCAGTGGCAACTTACAGTAATACCACCGTTCTTGCTCCCTTTACCGGAATCCATGGTATGGGGACAGTCCTCTAAAAAACTCCCCAAGTTCAACAGATTTCTTGTGTAAGTACCAACCATACAACTTAACAACTATTTATAGTTCTACAAAGTAAAAAGTTTTGTTGCAATGTACATGCTCATATACATGAAACAAAAATTGATAGTGCCTGTGTGTCGGCATCTTCTTTAGCAGGCCCCTGCCCGAAATCTCTTAAGCTTAAGCTTAAAGTTACATTTTACTAGTTGTTTATTCTACTTGATGAATACTTTAATGCAGCAAAATAGTGATTTGCATTGATCTGCATCATACACATTTGCAGACCTAGGTTGCATTAATTCCTTCTAGGGATAATTAAACCACTTCCAAAATTTGTTTAGGCATCAAAATTACCGAACTATTTGCAGAAATTTAATAGCTAGAAGATGTAAAAAGTTATTTTTAAGAATACAGGCCGATAAAGCCTACCTTTGGTAGAGCGCTTCATATGAATTGGTTTAAAAAACGGCATTGTTAATGAGACTCGAAATACATGACCAGAAGATTACATATCAATGAAGCCTCTGCTACTATTAGGTTACCTTTTGCACGCATCTCCTTTTATTCTTTATTTTACTACACCAAATAACTAAACAATCACGAGAACATCACTTTGTGCCCACAAATACACTCCACGCTTTCAGATGCAACTGCGACTGCAACTGTGCCAAATTTCACCTTCAAAGCCGTTCTTTTAATATAGCAGAATCGATAAATAAGTTAATTTCTTAATCATTAAAGCCACAAATTAGCTGTACGTCTAAACTGCTCTTGTGTTGCTAGCGGCATACACAACATCCACCACTCTTATCGAAACTCCACCAACAAATTTCTACATTGCTTCATTCTTCCTTCTGTCTACCACCAATCATGCATTCGGCAATCCCATTGTGCAGCTCTCGACCCTTTCATTCCCACGTCTTTTTAAAACTGACTCAGCACATATAGGGCATGAGGGCTGTGTGTCTCTGGATGCCTTTGCACATGGAAGTCGACATCTTCTCGTTTTGTCACAGCTATCTCCCTAATAACTGCCACTGCTATCGAGGCAGTTACAACTGTGCCGACTTGGAGATCCTCTTCTTTCATTAAGCATTCCCACTTCAGCTATCATTGGGCTTTGTCGACTCACATCCAATCGCCCAAATCTCCGCACTTTCTCAGGACTCATTAACAGCGTTTATTCAGATTGTGTTCTGACCTATCAACATTGTCGTGTACAGCTCGATGAAAAAGACAGTGAGTTGCGGAGAAATAGTCAACTTGTGACCTGTCTGACTAATGGTTAGAATTTCATAAGCAGGCGGAGTAGTAACACTTGTCACTCTCCCTGGTGGGATGCGCATTCCTCCCATCATCACCACTGTAGCGCCACATTTAAAGGTTGGTAAGCGACTTATCTCGAGCAATCACCTGAATACACTCACGTCTAGGGGCCTCTAGCATTTTTATAATTTCAAGTAAAGCCAAGTAAGTCAGTAAGTCTGTTGGACAATCATTTAGCCGACAGGTGGGTCGGCAGGCAAATTAGATTAATAATGGGATAGATGAATGAGCGAAAGGATGAATGCGATTGAATGAACGTATAAATGAATAAAGAATAGATGAATGTGGCAATTTGATGCTTACAATATGGTCTTGCAGATGGATAGACGGGTAAGGGAATATACGATTGAATTGCGTATACATGGATCGGTGCATTGAGATAATTAAAGGTAGGTGGATAATAGACAGATGGGTATTAATGGCTGTCTTAACTCCTAAAGCTAAAGCTCAGTCTCTGCACATTTCTCTTCTTCGCCATTAACACGCAGCACTTAATTATAGCACGTCCTTTGGTATGTTTGCGTTTTTTCCATCCCTTTTTCTTGCAGTTTTTTCCAATAACTTTTCCCTCTTAATAGACTCGAGTGATCCCGCTCTGCATTCTCCTCTTCCAATCCAGTGGGCCATGTCGATATGGCGGCATCTGCACTTCCTCTGTGATCCATTCTACTGCCAGTTCGAATCCCAGTAACACTAATTTCTCGGATGAGTGACTGTTTTACTGACTAATAGATTGGTCACCATACCGGCTTACAGACGGGTAGCCTGATTAATTAATTCATTTGCTCGGTGAATTGAGTTCATACTTTCTTCAGCAGTTTGTCCGTGAACCACATGATTACTGCTTGGTAAACCAAATAGCACAGCAGGATCGGTTGCAAAACTTTCCATTTAGCAATTGCTACAAACAATCAGCACTAGTGTTATAGAGCGAGAAAGCAGTTAAGGAGGGCTTGTTCAGTGTCAGTTGGCCCCTCTACCACTACGGATACGACCATCCCTACGGTTTGCCACATTGCGGCGCCGCCCATGATGACCATGCACTCTTCTCACCACATTGTGAACCCTGTATGACACCAGTCCACGGTGCCTACTTCCACGGATACGAACATGGCCAGTTAGCGAATCCCATTTCTCTAACTATCTCCTTGCTTCCTTTGATACTCACTTACCTTCTCAGATATGTCGCTTTTTATACCCTTCTCATCATCTCTAAACTCTCCGCCTTATAGTCCTGCTCCACGTGATGTTCATACTCCATGTACTTTTGGTGCAACATTCGTACTTGTCGCACGCCACCATCGCACTCGTGATGCGCACTTCACGAATTACTCGCGGCTGGAGTGATCACCCCTCAACTGGTGAACGAAGATGATAAAATGCTTTTTTGACTATGTCACAGTCACTGCGAATGTGCATGTGTACGTCAGTGTAGATGTCAATGGTGGCAATGAACCTCTGCAAATACCTTAAGTGAATACGAACTATAAGTTGATTGCAACAGTGACAATCAGGCAATGCAATTTGTCCAACACTCGCAACCATCTGCAGAATTGCAGATCTGCAGGCAAACAAAGGTATAAAAACGAAATTTGATGCATATTCTCGCTAAATAACTTACCGTTCTTTCCTTTTGGTAGTTAGGTTTAAAGTAGTGTTGCCACCACTTTTCTTACAATGTAGAATTGTGTTAGTCGCCTAAATCCCAACTTATACTTTGTCCTTTTGTATTTAGTGTATCATTGAAACCATAAAAACTGGTAAATAAATAAACAATAGTGATTTTTAACTAGAAATTACTTTTCTTGCCCATTCGCACCTGTCTACTCTTGTCTTCCTAGATTCGCCCTGGCTTTTGATCTTCCAGGTAATAGTACAGAGGGCTGGGTTCTAATTCTATAAGACATCGTCCATAATAACCCGATCTCAGTGGTGCATAATGCCTCGCGCCAACTCTACCTATTAACCTGGTTCCTTTTTGTTCACCTCGGCCTTTCTTTCTAGCCCCAAGTTCTATTTATTAACAACTTCTCTGCTTGGTCAGCTTCAGTTTTGAAGATGTCTGCAGCATCAATATTATCGCCTATTTTATGCAAACATTCCTGTCAATGGAATACCCAAGCAGCATTTGGTTTTCTCGTTAATGAAACGATTGTCTTTCCGTTGTTTCTAAATCGCGGTCGCCCCCATGATTGTTATTTGTTCGTTAGGGATCTAGTTAGCATTATACTTCAGTCTGCTTCGTCTCTTTATTGGTGCACTCAGGTGTATGGTTCTCGCACGTAACATCAAAGACCAATTAGAAGGGGCGGCATGTTCCCACTTCATGCGCTGAATGATGCGATTGGCTGGGGCTTGGTGGCAAGCCTTCCATAGATTGCGCTTGCATACAAATACATTCAAAGCTGGAATAAATCAAAACACATTGAAACAGAGCTTGCTTATGACATTTAAAAATGTTCAAAATAGAAAATGAACCTGTCTATAATTTGTTAGGCAAGATCATACCATCCGTTAGAAACTGTTAAATTATTCAGTAAAGGAAGTTGCTTAGATAAATCATGCAGACTAGTCAAATTGAAACAGCCTTTCGTGTAGCACAAAGTAAAATAATGTAAATATATTTGGCAACGCATTTTGTTTATTTGTCCTCCGGAAACTGAGTTCCAACTGTGGCAAGCTCGACCATTCTCTGATTTGGCAAGCTGCCAGTGGTTTTGATGCATTTTTTTTTACCACAGTTGATTCTAACATCTTACTAATTTGGCTACCTGATAGATGAACCGCTTCCATGGTTTTAGTAATTTATGGGAATTGTGAGACCTTTAGGGTAAATGACCTAGAACTCGGGACGTCAAGTGGCGTTTTTTGGTATAAATGTGTACGCTTAGCAAATGGGATGAACTGTGGGCCACTGTTGCAGTGTTTAGTGGTCTCCATTTGCCTGGGTAGAGTGTCCAAAGTTGAGTATACTTTCACATGTTCAGGAAGTTTTAGATTCCTAAGTTCACACTTGGGAACATGAAGAGGGCTTATATTTTAGTTTAGGAATATGTCTTCTCATTATGACCCGAAAGACGATTAGTATACTAGCTTGCAGACAGGAGGCTTGTAAGCAGCATATTGTATTCTCATCTGTTCTGAGCTAGCCAATTGCGAAGCAGCACAACGCTTGTATCATACTGCTGCACAAAACCACAGTTAAGCATTTCAAAGCATGCTCGTGTGCATGGTAAACGGGAAAACATTAGTCCATTTTGTCCAGTGTAATGGAAATGAGTGGCCTAATGCCTTTAATTTGTTTATCTCTGAATTGTCATTAATTTTATTTGTACATCATGGAAGCCTTTTACAAGTCTTCTATGTTGCCCAATTAGATAGCAATTTAAGTTTAATAGTGTCCACCTTAGTAGGCATGAAGCAGATTATGTATAAATACTTTGCTTCAAAGAGCAAGCTATGAGGTTGGATGCTAGTTTCTCAGTTTTTCAGCAGCTTCATTTGCCAATTTGGAGGTAAAACACTTACCAATGCTTTGTTGGACTGCTTAGCTCTTCGTCATGGTTACATGTAAATTAAAAGCTCCGCCCGTATGTTCCCACTAAACAGCCCGATCTCTGGATCATGCCAGTGGCTCCCAGGCTTTTACTACTTTAAAAATGCATATTCTGACCTAGTATTGTATCCTTTGGACCTTAAAAAGTCCGTTGTAGGCGGAGCACTTAGCCTCGAGCTTTAAGTTACAGAAAAATCAAAGTAAGGAAAAAACAAACAATCACCTTATTACAATTATTCAATAAGACTCATTTGATTTTCTTTGACAATTGACAGATAAATCAAAATTCATTTTGTAAATTTAAAATACCGAGGTCCTGCAGACTGAATCTGATTTTTCTGGAGGGAATGGGCATCAGACTGAGAGGAATCATCTATATTGCAGATGCTGCAATTTGTTTCTTAAGCAAACACATTGATTTTTAAAAGTTTAAACAAAGAATTTGTAGGCAAATGCGTATATCGGTCTACTTATTTCTTCAGCAATTCGTTCTTTCATTTATTTACATTAACTCTTAGCATCTCAAAACCCCCCTCTTAGCCATTTCTCACTATTTCTGGCCTTCCACTCTCCATGGAACATCCTACAACACTTTCCTCTAAGATGCATAAACGCATTTGACCACTGCAACAAAATGAGGAGGAAAGCACGTGTATCAGCGACTGTTCCACACAAAGCTCTTTAAATCGGTAAGATACCGTAAGAAGTAGGAACATAATCAGGATCAGTGTCACCATTTTTGCGCAATGTTAGACTAATTTATGCTCATGTTGTGGAGCAGAGCCTCCCGTCCGTCATGCCCTGGGTTGGATAATTTCGATCTAGTATGAATGACCGTAATACTTTCATTGAGGTGTAGGAAAACTGTGGATGTAGACGCTTGGAAAGGCAAAGATACCGGGAGGAGAATGGTAGAAGAACCAAATTCTTTGAACCAATAAAGAAGGACAGGGAGAATGTGTCATCGAAGCACAGTGTGCTCAAGGATGTCATGGATGAGTAGCTGTGTGAATGAATGAGCGAAGGCTCCCACCTAATCAGTTTATTTGTTTGAAAAGAATGAAGGTGATGTTGGAGATAATAAATGCCTAATTTACTCGAATCACCAGACATAGTGAAAAGCTCTCGTTAAATTTTAGAGTTGTAAGTGTTACCCTTGCTAGTCCTTTGTGCTTGAATGTGCTTAAAAATGAGAAGAAATTTATGAAGAAAAATTATTTTTATGGGATGGCTGTGGACCCAAAAATACGTTTTCAATTTCCCTATTTTAAATTTCCAGGTTTTAAGTTTATAACCCCAGCAATTTTTGGGGGGTTTTCACTTGATTGCTGATCTTCGACCGTGGTAGGGACGTCTACTCCTGTTTAGCCCCTCCCTTATTGGCTTACATTAAGCTGAGATATGCTAAATATAAGTAGATAACCACTCTAAGGCCAAGGTCAATTAGCACTATAAATACGCTCAAGTGAAGGAACCTAGAGCCTGAGGTAGTCCCTTC
>NW_020170532.1:123222-124735 GCF_000524195.1 Echinococcus granulosus | reverse complement strand
GTCATCATCGAGTGAATGCGGTGGGGAAGCACTCTCTGATGGCGCAGCGGACAGCAGATATGTAGACAGTGGTAGTCATGTGGTCGTGGTTGTGTGTCATGGGGGCACACTCAGCGGCTTGTGACGCGTCAGTGCAATTGTAGTTGCCTTCGCCGCACGTCATTGCACCTATTGCCAGCCACTTTCACTCTCATTGCATGGGCAGCGTCTCGATTGCCACGTCCCGCCTGCACACTGAGGTCCTACTCACCGACTTCACATTCCTCTTTCATCAAATATTGTCACCCTGGACCAATTTTCATGATCACTTTTTTCTTCTCCTTTTTACTTCACTTTTGTTTGTATAGTAACGTAGACACTTGCTGATTGACGCATAGTACCTGCTGTCAGCTCTACTTACAGCTTCCAGATGTCTCTTATCTCACGTTCCTTTGTGCTTGCACATCAGTCCTTGTTAGTTTTAGTCCCTGCTACACTTGCAAGTGAATAAACGCCTTGATATGTCTTGCATCTTGTCGAAAGCTTTGGTGAGGACAGGCAAAGCAAATTTGGCTCGAAATTCATCCATAGGCAGTTGATGGATGATAATTCATTTGAGATTGGGCTAGCCGACATTGTCGCATCTTGTGAAAATGAGTAAGCTCCATCGCGACATGATCAAGGTGGTCTCGTCAGGGTCTATAGCGTATTCTCGCTGGTCAGTTGACAGTGTTCATCGGTGGAGGAGGACAAGCCACAGGCCATTTGTGGGTAGGGGCGGGCATACTCCGCCACCAAGGAGACTAATGTTACGCAGAATGCAGCGTTGGTGTAGCTGTAGTGTCCGTGATTGTAAAAGTGACAAATGCAGCAATTTGCAACTTACTGACCGCTAATAGTTTTTGCCGCTTTTATCATTTTATTTTGGTTGATTACCTTGGCCCACAAATGCCATTCCAAATACCACACATATAACAACCAACCAATAACAACAACCAATTTCACATCTGGTGCCATCCATGTTCTAAAACATTATCGACCATTATTGATCGACTAGTTAATCAGTTAATTCATTTATCAATAAAGCTATAAATAACAGCACGTCTAAATGGTACTCAAAATAATGTTTCAATTGCTCCTTAGTTGCTCATAATATGCACGAAATTCGCCAATCCACTTCAAGCTCATCCATCAACTCTTCTCAATTTTTTCATTCCCCTTTTCATCTACTACCAATAATGCATTTGGCAATCCTATTGTTCAGCTCTTGGTTTTTCCACACTCAGTACATGTAGAGCATGGTGTCTGTTTCTCTGTGTGCCTTTACACAAGAAAGACGACGTCTTCTCGTCTTACCAAAACTATCTCGACAATTGTCTTCATTGTCATCGAGGAAATCACAACTAGTGCTGACTTAGAGATCCTATTCCTTCTTCAGCTGTTCTACCTCTAAGCTAGCCATCAATAACTTATCCTCCTCTGTCCCTGCATCCTTATCTGCCTCCGCCTCCCTTACTCCTCCAATCCGCATCTG
>NW_020170532.1:121606-123122 GCF_000524195.1 Echinococcus granulosus | reverse complement strand
ACCATGGAGTCTACTGCAAGTGGGCTGTCAGAGATTGGATTGGAGGATTGCTATTCTCTATTGACGCGCAGCAATCGACGAGAGTGTGAATTTGCATCTACTGCAACTATGAACTGCATAGCAGCTCGACCACCTTATCCATCAACAGCCTCCTTAAGCTCCAGGATTTGGACCATCACCTGTGATTTCTGCTAAGAGGATGCTCTTTTGCTCTTTCCTTTTCTGCGCATATACAATTGTTTTCCAAATTGAAATGTGCGCCCATTTGTTAAAAAGGTGCTATTGGCCTTTTGCCTACAGGGATGGTATGGAGTGACCTAAAAACTGATTTTGTAGCAGCCTTATGCACCTAGGATTGAATTTGTCTTCAGTTCTCCCCCTGAGTCAGGTGCAAAAGCAGGCAAGAGTAGAAGGAATGGTAAAACAACATTAGAAAATACGTTATGGACTTGTCTTTTTCTGCTGGAAGTCTCCGAGTTAGACGCAGGAGCGTAGCTGAGGCATGCACTGCCTGGCACAAAAATGTGTGTAGTGTATAGAATAGCAGGGATGTTAGAAGTGTGGTACGGATGTAACGGAGACAAACAGAAGAAAACATTCTACATGGAGATTTCTCGATGGAAGAAGAGATAGGAATCATGCCCCTCGGGAGCACTATGCCGAATCATTTTGTAAAATTTATCAATTCGGATGTGGTTTCTTACTATACCGATCCCCCTTGTACCCTGCAAATGCCCTATCCCTTGCAGTATTCTTGGAAAAGGTATGAATCATTGACCTCACGATTGACATTCACTGGAATGCAGTACTGACTGAGAAGTGCAACCACTTCCCAGATAGCAAGAAATTTGCACTAGGTTCTTGACAAATACAGATGTTGCATTCCGACGACTCGTACCGTCACCAAAGTACGGCAGAGGAATCATCATCTACGAGAAAGCGCTAAAGACTGAAATCTAAAGGAATAACCCCAGAGCTAGTGCACTGAACAAGCTATGCTCACAGAATTCATTTCCTCTTTGTTGGCCGATGTAAAGGAGACTGTAGAAATCTGAGTCGGAATTAATGCTCTCACTTCCCATCACCAACTCACGCTGTGCTTCACTTCGGTTCGTGAGGCGAATCTGGTCTCCTACTCCGGGCTGTACAGTGATGATCATCGCTAACGATGAGACACAAGTCACCGACGAGTCAGCCTCTGGTTTAATTAAGTCGTCAGAAGGAAGCGGAACTCTGACTCTAATCAACTTCAGCAGAGATCATCTAAGTTGCCATCAGGCCAAAACTGACTGCTGATTAGGTGGTTGCGGTTTATTTTTCTAGTCACTGTTAGCGATGCAGTAAGCTCACTCACCACTCAAATTGGAGTGACTTTATTGCAACGACCTCTAATCAAAAATTTCTGTTCTATTTAGATTAAGGTGGCTAGCATTTTAGTATTCTGTGCTTCTCCTCTTGTACGGACGCTGCAAATTATTTTGCATCACATCGTGTCCGCATATTTTCTTGCACCACA
>NW_020170532.1:115515-121506 GCF_000524195.1 Echinococcus granulosus | reverse complement strand
CCTTTGCGAAAAATGAGCTAACAAAAGTTTCTTGTAAAGGCGAATAAAAAATATTGAAAATGCGAGCCTTCTTTTGCTGCTGGCAACTTCTTCCACAGACAGATCTTTTTAACCAAACTTTTGAGGCATTGAGGCTGCATCATCTGTGTTTGTTGACCAGGTCTGAAGTGCACTACCACCACTACGGCCACCGCTGAGTCACCAGATAAGGTCTTAACATCTTGTTGCTACCACGTGGAACAGCTGGCCTAGTGTTTGTTATATGACAGTCACTTCCGAGACCGTATCCAATATAAGGCACAGCAGACTTGTAACTAACTCCAAGTCGACAATTTAGCTCGCCTTTTCTGCATACACTGCCTTTCGACAAAATGAGTGATGGATTGCATCGGCCGATCCATCCCAATGTAGCCCTATCAGCTTGACTGACAGATGTCAATGAACTTTTGTTGCTAGAATTTGCTTCGGATAGTGTGCTAGAAGAGGACGAGAAGGCAGTAAATGAATAGAGATAGAAGGAGCTGATAGAAATGACATTAAAGGGACACCATTGTGGCACCTTTCCAATGTAGCGGTCATCATAGCTAACGGTAGATGTGTGTTTTCCAATTTGCTTCTAGGCAATGTAAGAATGCATTGTTTTACTTTAAATGCGAATTTTGCTCATTAAGTTGTAGCGGATTTGGCGAATACAATGGCTAAAGGACAACGTCTCAATGGAAGCATCGAATCTTTTGGCTTTCTCCGCCTTCTGTGACGTGCTGATTTTCTGAAATCCAACATGAGAAAAGTCGATTCTACTGAATATGTGGGAGAGATTGACTAAGAGATAACAAAGGTGTCCACGTGTATCGTGGAAGCGCAAGTACAGGAGATGTGATTAATTACACTATTATTTGGATTTGCCATTTTTGAGATCAAGAGATGGCTCAAACCCAGGGAGAAACATATATACCACGCCATGAACCGGCTCTCCCCCGAATACTTGGATATCTAAAGATGCCGACTTTTGGAAGAGTTCTAGAACTTGGGCAGATTAGTTGGGCATATCGCCATCAAAGTAGTAGTGACTCGATAAGTGGATGGATAGATGGGGTTTTACAGGTTAAATAAACACGAAACGAAGGGATATGAAATGGATGGAAACGGAAATGATGGATACGGAATGGACGAATGCAGGGTGAATGAAATGGGATGTGCTGATGGATGAATATTTGAATATGTACGGCATGGATGTAGGATCAGGTGTAGTACTTCATTTTTCGACCCTCAGATTTTCCTAGAAGAAACGACAGTCTGTAGAGGCTCTAGGGACTGTAGAAGGTTTAGAAGACAGACAACATTGATTTATCAATATGGGCTGTCAGGCAGATCAGCGATCCTGCCGATTGACGCCCAAATCGAGCTTCTTTCACACCCCTGCTAAAACCCTTCCATAATCCCTTCCTGCGCAGGTGTGATGATTTTTAACGTATTTTTGGGGTTTTCGGTGACTTGCCTTTTTATGACCAAAGTTCATATATTAAATGGCAGAATATTCGCTACCTGTGCAAACTAGCGCTCACTATCCAACCGAGTGACAAATAAAATGACCATCAGCTTGGTCATTTCTAAACAGTCTGGCACGTACCTGTAATTGTGCTTGAAGTACTCTAAAGCATTGCTACGGCGGCATTTTTTGGTTTAACCTTATTTTTAACAATCTACTGGTGCTTTAACATATTGTTGAAGGTTTTTACGACTCCTAGCTTAATGTTCATAAATCGTGTAATATACTGCGAAATCTTGGCAGTCAGCGCAGTCCGGTGAGCACACCAACTACTGTAATTTCGTTTTTATTTGCTTATGCTGATCCAATCAAAGGGTGGCAGGCATGAAAATCGAAAGGGCATGCAATACCGTGTAAATGTTAGAAGAGTAATTAAAGGAGCACTAAGAACTTTATAAATTGGCGAATCATTTCTTGATTAACAAGATATTTGCATTAATCTGAGTCTTCTCATTCATCCATCCCTCTCTCCATCCATGCATGGGATTTATGGAATTGGTGCCCCCTGCAAGATCTAACGGGCATCTCATCTCACCTCACATCTCGTCTCTGAAAACAATGTCCCTTTCGTAGCAATGCCTGTTAATCATGGTTTCGCTACACCTATGTGCTCCCCTAAACTCTTTCTAAAGGTTTTCTTGATTCCATCTTATATCTTGCCATGCAACCAACACCTTAACTAGTCCAGTTCTTTATAGCGTAAAACGACTAGGCAAATTTAAATCAATTGGCCGATTCGTAGTGTAATCCAGCTATTCTTCCGCCTATCCATCCGCTACTGCCAGGAAGAGAATCGCAGGCAGCCCTCAGCTTCGACAATTTTCTTCACATTGCTAATCGTAACCACCTTGTTTTCTTCTGTGCCAGGGTGGCTACTGCGTGATTAAAATCAACAATAAGTTAGTGGAGACTTTCAAATTTTTCACATTTGCCATTACTAAATCAAATTTGTATGATCCCTTTTATGCTCACCCTCCCTGATTCACACCAACCTATCCATCCACAAATCCACACTAAAATCTCTCTCTCACCTTGACATAGGCTGCGGCAAAACTACTCTTCGTTACTGACACCTAGCAAGGAAATGCTATAAACATGCCTGAACGATAAAAGCGTAAACGTTAATAGAAGAAGGCTTCTTTGAGATGTGTAAGTAAGCCAACAGGAGACTTGCCACGATACTTAAAAATCGTGGACTCAGCGAGATGGGAACGTGGAAGAGTCTTCAAGTCAAAAAACTAGGGTCGAGGCCAGATATCGAGCATCCCCATGTGCTCATATTCTGCCCAGTAAATGCTAACAATGCTACACATTCTCTTCTAATTGTCTGTTCGGTGCCACTGCAGGTGTGCTATTTATCACGAACCCAGTAAACTTGCCAAAATCCCAATCTGGTTAAATGCACAAACATTCGAATAGCTCTGATGTTTCCTCATGAGAATGAATAAGAAAAATGCATTCGAAATTGCAACACTGCTGGTTACGATTTAACCTAAAATGCACAGTCCGTAATGTGTAATCAGGTAAAAAAGAACTAAAGCACTTTATCTAACGCACATTCAATGCAAGCAAAATAAGGGAGTTTAATTAGTTTTTTACCAAGAACAAGCATTTTATGCCAACCCAGCACTTTAAGCATCTGAAGACCTCTGCTGTAGTCAGTCTTATTGCATTACCCTTAATAAAAATGTTTGGTCAAAGTGATAATCGGAATAAATGATGCTTTAGCCTAATCAACATAAGCGCACTACATATGGGATCTAAGGAGATAATGAGACTCTACCCATTACACCACCACTAAAACCACTATTACTTCCAGCCAATACGAGTTTTAATCACGAGATGGCATCGAAGGTAATGCATTTCCTCGATTTTATCGCGTGGAGAATGCTACTCACTTCATTAATAGCAGTAGTTGCTGGTGTGACGGTTGTGATGGCAATTTCCGTAGTCTAATAATGCCGTGATGGCAAAAACAAAGTAAACTTCATTAGCCAGGTATACGTTAATGCTTCTTTTAACATTGTTTGTAAATACCCCCAAATCGTACTCTACTAATGTAGTGCAGTGGATAAGTCAATTTACATATAGGTTTGAATTTTGCACAGGCAGCACATTTGATGCGCTATTGCACGTCTACTTTAACTAACAATGACATGATAGCAGATCTCCCTATCAGCGGATGGAAGGTGCCTTCTCACTCAAGCCGTTGGTGCACCCACTTTATCCAAGGGAAAGGTGACGAGACAAGACCTTTGTCCCTGGGTCATATATATCAACGCCAAATAACCGATAAAGTCCGCTTCATTACATCACTTGATACATATAGCACCACCATCCTCATACAGAAGATGGAGAAAACTCAACCACTTGCATGCAAGTCACAAGCAAATCAGTGAGCGAATGAACACGTAAATAAATTTCGCACTATAACGGACTCTGACTGCCCCCTAGCAAGATGCAATAAACTCGGTCACCGTATCCACTACATCTTCAAATAATCAGTATTCCATCCTGAATTCCTCTGTAAAGTGCATGGTTTCATGGGCAAATCATTTTGAAAGATGACGAAAACAATTGCTAGAGTTTCTTGCCTATCCCATCACGTAGCATTCGTGAAGGATGCTGTGTTGAATAATCAAATTCACCGATGTGCTACTAAAAAGCAAGTGCATCTCTTCCAGAAAGCCTCTCACACTTCGTCCTGAGGCAAACATTACCAATGGCCGTTGGTTGCACTGCTGCAACCTAGGAAAGATTGCGGTAAAAGTAGAAAGATGGAGGGCCAGAACGCTTCTATGGCCAACAGATTTGAGGGGATAAAATACGTTGCTGCTGTTTGCATATCGACTTTACCAAAATCACGAAATACCCTCACATCATATCTGAGCATTTACGTTTCCTTGCAAAAGATGAACATCTACACGAGGACCTGCCTGAATCCCGTGTGGAATGCAAAATAAGAGAGGATGCTTATCATGGACTCACGCACAGGTAAACTTAAGCGAAAATGCAGTAATATGCTTTAAGGTGTTGATAAAACTGGTTCATTTCTCTAGTGATTAAAGGCGTCATCTTTGCCTCCTTAACTTTCATTTGCTGAACTTTCCAACTTCGCATTCTGGTAACTTTTACTTCCTTGTCCTCGCTTTGACGATCTGATAGTGAGGGTGAGTGCTGTCGAAGGAATGGCTTGATGGCCATCAACCAATCCACCAAGCATCCAGACCGGTTTCTTCGGCCTAATTCCAACTACTAATCATGAACGGTGATGCCGGACAACGAAATGCGCTTGGCATGCGGCAAAGGAATAAAGAACTTCAAGGAAGAAATAACATCCAATTTTAGTGGCTCTGGTGGCTACGCAATACCCAAGTCAAATTAATCACTTCATATTACATCGGAAATTTTGCATCTTTCATGCTCTATCCAAATTCTTCAACACAATTAACTCAATCCAATTTTAAGCCTCGAAACATTTTTCATTTATCCATGTGCTGTAGTGGAGGAGCCATGTGCCCCAAAAGGGCCTAGTGACAAGGCAAATCACTAACTGACACCAAGAATGAGCAGACTGGTACTGTACACTTCTGGTTAACCACTTTCGTATCCTCAAAAACCTTCCTCTCGCCTTCAACTCCTCTATCTCATTCACCTTGCCCTTCGTTTCTCCATCCACACCTACATCCATCATCCACTTTGTTATTGATGTTGCTGCTGCCGTAGGTGCAGCTCTCACAACACCACATGCAACAGTAATTACAGCAGTAGGATTGATCCACCGAATTGAGGGTAAGCAAAGACAATAAATAGGGGGGAATATAATTCAAATGTGCAGTCTTAAGTACTGTATGGAAGGGGATTATTTGCACTAACTGCCTCTCTTATTCCGCCAAGCTTCACTGTGGATTCATCAACATTGCAAACCTATGCATTAATAGGGGGCCGATCAATTTCTATCATCATGCGCGGGTGCTCCAATTGCATTGCTGTAAATAACTTTCTCTGCTAGACGGGTGAGATCAAATGCAAAACTGCATGCAATATGAAACTACACATATTTGGAATGTCCTTTACAATATGAAGTTACGTGCAAATTTGATCATAACACTTCGGTCTTCTTTGGAACAGAAGCACGCAATCGGGCTAGTCGGAGGCGGCACTTCACACAAGCTTGAATGCGCCTCAACCATTCTCGTCCTCTCCTTCTCTCCACCTTCATCTTTCTTTCCTCCACCCTCACAACCAACTCCACCTCTACCTCCTTCTCCACGTCTACATTCACCAAACCCTCTCCATTCTTTTTCTCGTTCTCACCTCCATTCTTCTTTACTTTAAACTCAACCACTTCCGTCTCTTCCTCCTTCCCCTCCCCCATCATATTTCTATCCTCTTTCTTATTTATCTTCACTTTTACGGTCTCACTCTTGCTGCCACTCACA
>NW_020170532.1:111830-115415 GCF_000524195.1 Echinococcus granulosus | reverse complement strand
TAACATTATTTTCCTTCTCCGATTCCTCCTCCTCCTGCTTCTTCTCCCCTTCTTTCTCCTGCATTTTCTCCTCTTCTTCCTCCTCTTCCTCCTGCTTCTCCTTCTCCTCATCTATCTTCTCTGCTTCTGCACGACTAATGTCCCTAGTGTCCACAATGCCAAGCACATTTACCCCTCCATATCATCCCATAAAGCAGTCTGCTTGACCTCGCCCATGGCAGCCTCCAATTTCCTACATTGATAGTTAGGCTCTACCTATTACAGCACTGACAATTATGCCATGCACTGAACAACACCCTGTTAATTCGCAGCAAGCCCCACTCTTGCACATCCTCTCCAAACGCATGCACTCACACCCACACTGCTGCATGTACCAGTCTCTGTGAAGTGGTCATCTCATCATTAGCAGAACAATCCTACTTAGTGGCACATCCTCACTCACCCCTATGAAGTGCCCTAATCGGTGTGGAGAACTCCTGCTGCTCCTCCCACTCTATCCAATTTGTCTGCCTTTCCTCTTCCCAGCACACCACACGCAGATGTGTTTCGTCTGCTCCTTCCCTCGGCAAGACAAGCGTCGTCACTTTCTCGTCTACAGGAAGAGAGCAGCGGCAAGACCTCCATTTAGTGGCCTCCTCATCAAACACACTGCTGTGGTGACTATGGAAAACGCACGCCACTTCCACGTTGTATTGACGGGAAAATGATTTAGTGCTACAATTACACGCTCTCCGCTCCGTTAGACAATCACACCCCTATGCACATTTCTCATGCTCACTCACCAAAGATGTTTAGAGACAATGTAGAGGATACACTAAGTCCATTCTAGTGATGCGATTAACATGTCCTTACCAACTACCTGTGTTCACGTATTCAAGGTTTCTTCAGCTTCAACGATTAAGCAACCAACTCTTCCCTTAGGCAGTTAATTAATCACGCAATTGCTTATAACTCACGCCTCCAAGTGTTAGGCTCTCCTGGGGCTGACAACGACTCCCTCTGTCGAGGATGGTGAAAAGTGGGCGGGCATGGCGCGCGATCTCGTAGGTATTTCCACCGATGGTGAGGAATCGTTCTGATGATGCAGACATTTTGGAACTGTGACTTCAATGCCGAGCGTTTCCTGTGCAAATTGTGGATTATTACAAAGGTGATTGTGCTTCACATTGTGGTTGACATGCTGAGTTGAGAGGAGAGATGTGTGGTAGTGAGTGGGACAGTGAATTGAACTAGATTAGAAATGTAAAGGAGAAGGAGAAAAAGAATGAGGAGGAGAAGGACGTGGTTAAGATCAAAGAAAAGGAAAATGGCTGTGAGAACGAGAAGTATGGAGAGGGTTTGGTGAATGTAGACGTGGAGAAGGAGGCGGAGATGTAGTTAAAAGCGAGGGTAAAGTTAAAGGATGAAGCAAAGGATTGAAAGCCAAAGGTATAGAGAAGAAGAGAGCGAGGGTGTTTGAAGGGCATTCAAGCTCGTATGAAGAACCGCCTCTGTCTATCCCGAATACGAGCTTGTGTTTCAAGGAAGACCGAAGCGCTGTGATCGGGTTCGCACGTAACATCATGTTGTGGAGGACATTGCAGACATGTGTAGGATCATTTCACAAGTAGTTTTGCTTTTGAAATTACTTGCCTAGTAGAGGTATCCATCCACAGTTAATGCAACTGAAGCACTTGTGCAAGATGACAGAAATTGATTGGCCTCCTACTATTGCATTGGTTTGCAAATGGAGACCACAAAACGCTGCAACAGTGCCCCAAAGTTCATCCTATTTGCTAAGCGACTACATTAATGCCAAAAATAGCCACTTCACGTCCTGAGTTCTAGGTCATTTACTCTAAAGTCTCCAATTTTGTTTAGATTCTCATAAATTACTAAAACAATTAGTGTGGTTCATCTATTAGGTAGCTGAATTAATAAGATGTTTGAATCAACTAAATGTGGTAAGAAATGCATCATAACCACTAACTGCTTACCAAATCAGAGAACAGTCAAGTCAGCCACAGTTAAAACTCAGTTTTCGGAGGACAAATAAACAAATTGTTTTGCCAAATGTAGTTATTATAGCAAATGGCAGTGCCCTCCAATTAACTTCGTGCTACACGAAAGACTGCTTCAATTTTACTAGTCAGCATGATTTTCCTAAACAACATACTTTTACAAAATAAATTAACAGGTTCCAAAGGATGGTGTGATCATGCCCAGCAAATTGCGGATAGGTTCGTTTTCTATTTTGAACACTTTAAAATATTATAAGCAAGCTCTGCTTCAATTCGTTTTGATTTATTCCAGCTTTGAGTGTATTTGTATGCAAGCCCGAACTGTGGAAGGCTTGCCACCAAGCCCCAGCCAATAGCATCATTAGGCACAGCCCTCTCCTTTTGATTAGAAGTTGATGTTACGCGCGAGAACAATACACCTGAGTGCAGCAATAAAGAGATTGGCCACATTGATTTGTAAGGCCAACTAGCACCCTGGTGAACAATCAACCTTCCTGGAGGCGACAGTGCATCGGAAACAATGGAAAGAAAATCGTTTCATCAACTAGAAAGCCAAATTTTGCCCAGGCATTCCATTAACGTGAATTTAGACGTATAATGCGCAACAGTTCTGATGATGCGGACATTTTGAAACTGTAACTGACCTCTCACAGGAATTATTATTGTATAAAAGTTGGCATTAGAGATAAAGTCCAGGGTGAACAAAAAGGAACCAGGTTAATTGGTAGAGTTGCCGCGAGGCATTATTTACCCCCGAAATTGGGTTGTTTGGGGCAATATCGCATCGAATTAGAACCCAGCCCCCTGTACCATTACCTGGGAGATCAAATGCCGGAGCGAATCTAGGGAGGCGAGGGTAGACAGGTGCAAATGGGCAGGAAAACGATTTTTAGTTAAATATCACTATTATTTTTTATCAGTTCTTATGGTCCCAATGATGCACTAAACACGTAAGGACAAAGCATAAGATTTGGGTGACTAACACGATTCTACATTGCAATTTTAGTTGTGGCAGCAGTAATTCAAACCTACCTACAAAAAGGAGTGAACGGTAAGAAATCTCGCAAGAATATGCATCAAATTTCGTTCTTATTTATACCTTTATTTGCCTGCAGAAGAAACAATGTAAGGCTTGCATTTCAATATAAACAACTTCTCTTATTTATGGGATATGATTAAGGGAGGAGAGGTGCTAGACAAGTTTGTTGAAAAGGTGCTCAATTCGGCTGGCTAAACAGTTTTCACACCATGTGATAACAAATTACGAAGACCACGTATGGCCTCAAACTCTGCAACGGGCAATGGGTATACGGCATTCTATCATTTTCTTCACTGAGCACGCGCCTCAAAGGAATGACGCTTTTGCATCTGCGGCATTTGACAGACTGTGCTTCACAGGCAGGTAGCAAGCCGTTTAATTGACTTCTACAACGACCAGACCAGACGAAATCCGGCGTTTGTCAAGCCTAGTGACTAACAACAAGTAAAGTTCCTCACTAAAGTGCTTGTAGAGGTCAAACAGCAGTCAGTCGAATGCCATGTTTGAATGAATGCAAAGCAGTCAAAATTCGATGTCAAGATAACA
>NW_020170532.1:110554-111730 GCF_000524195.1 Echinococcus granulosus | reverse complement strand
CACAATTACTTAAATTTTTTGGCATGTTTTTGGTTGTTTGACTACAATATCAGGTATTATTCAAGTGCCACCGCGCATTGAGTAAAGGTTCGTTCCAATAAGTACGGTTTGAACTTGTGGTGTGCAGCAAAGGTCTTTTTATCAAATTCGTTATGAGAAGGATGCAGGCGATTGACAAGTATCGATTGTGTTATTTGCCACATTTTTCACCTTAATAGTCTGCACATAAGGAATATGGTGCTTCCGCGGGTTAAAAGTCGTGTTCTGCATTTGACGAATATATCTGTGTTGAACGTGGGGAATCACCGAATGTGACCAGTTGCCATGAATTTTCGCTGATCGCATTCGACTCTCCGCTGTTAGAAGTGGGATCTTTTAGCAATTTCGTTAAGCTTGTCGAAGAGGTCTGTTCTAAAGTGCAGTTTTCGTTAATTGGACTTGCCAGAGAACAGGATTTTCTAACTTTCGAAGAACCTTTGGAAGAGGGAGAATATGGAACGTCTGTCTGTATCGAGTAATTGCTGTTATGTTATGTTGGATAGTATTGATACGTAGATATGGTTTTGAGTGATAGGGGATGCGTAATCGACTTCCTTACTAGTATATGTGGACGATTACTTACGAATGCTTGATATGGCATCACTTCACTCGTCGTTTTGTATTAATCCATTTAGTTGATTAGTTTATCCAACTTTGTATCAAGCATAAATAGGTATAATTGTGTAACGACAGCTCTTCTGTCGTAACAATCATTCTCGAAATAGAAATATGAAGGACTCTATCTCCAGTAATGAGCCGCGCCGGTGCGGGGTTCGCCGTGCCTGGGACCGCATAGTCACCGAGCGTTCAGTCTGTCCTGATGCTAACATGCAGTAATTTCACATCCTCTTTCTCGAGATAACTGACATTCCCGATAAGGAGGGTTTTCTCTGACTAGCAGGTGCTTTTAGTCAGTTTACCTTATTAACTCACGTTTTGAGCCCTTCATGGATATCTACTCATTTTATTTGCCTTGTTTCCCCATGCAAGAATATGCTTAATCCATTTAAAAGAGGGTGATCAAGTTTCCGACGTGTAGATTCTCAGAGCATTAATTTGGTTCTTTGTTACACTAGAACCCAGTGATGTCCCTCCTTCATTGCATTACTGTGCGCAGTACGTTGGAGGGGTTTATTT
>NW_020170532.1:107787-110454 GCF_000524195.1 Echinococcus granulosus | reverse complement strand
CAGAGGTGTGGGGCAGTCGGAGAGAGAGGAGGTTTCATTTTCTCCCACTGGTGCTCACATGTAGCGTGACTTGGCCTCAACTGGCATTGGCCACTCACCGCCACACCTGTCATGGGCTCCGACAACGTGGGCAGCGCGCGTGAGTGCGCCTCATCGGTGCGGGTCATGGGAATGAATTGCTTTTTGTGCTTTGCTCGCATATACATATGTGTATAAATGGAGGTGATTCATTTTCAGGGCAGGTGCTAGACAAGTTTGTTACAAAAGTGCTCAATTCGGCTAGCTAAACAGCCTCCACACCATGTGATAACAAATTACGAAGACCACGTATGGCCTCAAACTCTGCAACGGGCAATGGGTATACGGCATTCTATCATTTTCTTCACTGAGCATGCGCCTCAAAAGAATGACGCTTTTGCATCTGCGGCATTTGACAGACTGTGCTTCACAGGCAGGTAGCAAGCCGTTTAATTGACTTCTACAACGACCAGACCAGACGAAATCCGGCGTTTGTCAAGCCTAGTGACTAACAACAAGTAAAGTTCCTCACTAAAGTGCTTGTAGAGGTCAAACAGCAGTCAGTCGAATGCCATGTTTGAATGAATGCGAAGCAGTTAAAATTCGATGTCAAGATAACAGCAGTGCATCTCACTGCAGGATGTCAATCCAAAAGCTACACCTCCAAATCTGTATTCACAACCTCCTGCTGAACCTCCTCTAACAGATCTCACGACCAATTTGCATCCCACCTCAGTGGCAGCGGTATTAACAAGAATTCTCACGGTGACATCCACTATGAGATGATGTTTACCACAGAGTTTGATTTTACCTACTTAATGCCAAAAGTTGCACAAATTTATCGAAGCACTTATTCATGCTGCTTCTAAATTGTACAATGTCATTTGCAAAGTAATCACTGTGTAAACCGCATCCGCGCAAAAGTTTATCCAACTCTGGAATCCCCGCATTTGCTGCACGATGGTGTTTCTCATCTTCTGCTAAATATTATGCCGTAAAAGTGAAACTTGAACCCGTAGAATTTACGGATGAAGGTGACAGGAGCGAATTGAGATCGTTTAGTATCTGATATTAGTGCACACCTCTCATTCAAATCTTCTGACACACCCTTGGATTTCTGCTGTTCTGTCTTAATGAAATATCTGGTCATTGGACAGGAGGACTTTACTCGGTAAGAATGGCTTTTGACCTAACAAAAGACTTATGCACTATAAAAGGAAACGTGGTGCCCTTAATCTTGGCAAAATAATATATGCGGCAACTAACCAATTGTAATACTTACGCTGTTTTAATATACCTTTCAGGGAGGAGGAAAGCGGCAAATTGGGATCTCGTGATCGGATTGTCCTCTCCCGTACCTAGTGACCGCGGCTCCCCTCCTTCTTGAACATTGTATTTTTCCTCTCCATCTTGTCACCTTTAATAAATATGTCCAAAGCGAATCAACAGGGCTTGTCTGAGAACGTTAGGAATGGGGAAGCGGAGACCGCTGAGTCTAGCTCCACACAATAGATGAAGCGTTTTGTGGTAAAGAGAATTGGCAAAAACATAAAATAAATCCTGCATGTGCCTTGAGTAACAAAGTACTATTTCTCTCCCTCTCAAAAAGCTAGGCGGTCGTACACATCCTGCAAAAGAAGGTAAAGAATTGTGATCGCGGCCCAAACTACTCATCTTTAATCGAACGCTATCGTCTTAATAGCATAATTAATAATAGCATAATAGCATACCACACTCCCACCACTCCGTGTGAACACATTATTCGAAATCGCAAGTGTATTATATTTGACTTTCCTTGGCACAGTCGAGTAGATTTTATGGCATTTAGTTGCGGGCTTGCAGATCGTAGTGAAATGTGAGGCTTCGGTGATCGCAGTGTGGCCTTTACTTGGATGATACTGGCTTGACTGAGCAGGACTCATTTACGTTCCTCGAAAAAATTGTTGAAGCTGAGTTGGGCAAGTGTATTATTCTTGACTTCCATTGGGACAGTCGAGTAGATTTGCATCAAATTTTTTAAATATATTTGCAGCAAGATTTCAGGCTTAATTTTATTCAATATTCAGTAAGTGTTCCACCCATTCTATACGACTGCACCGACAGTGCACTGCACATACACCGGGACCCGATAAAAGAATGCACAGTCGTCCAGGCGTGAAATGGTGCGTGATTTGACTTGTAAAGTAGTGGGGTAGTGACTCGGCTGGGATAATTATTGAGTTAGCATTGGAATACAGATTCCTGTCATTACTAGTTTGGGAACGCGATACACAAGATACCGTGCTTTAGGGAAGAGAGGGCCAACAATTAGATCATCCTTGAATTTTATGTTGTTGCTTAATGCAAACGCAAGCCGGTTCTGCAATTCCTTCCTCCTTCCATTTGAGGCAGTTTTAAGAGGATGCTGCAATTCATATGAAATCGAAACAATGGTGTCGAGCCGTGCCATCGCGTATGGATTCCCAGTCCACAATCTCGACATTCAGTCCCGTCACGTAGACGGCTTCAACTAGCATGCCCCATTGACAAGCAATCCACTGTGGGTTAAAGGTGTATAAGAAATTAATCGTTCCATAAGCATGGCGATTCTATTGCAGCACAATCGTTTGAGGAGGCGGATGAGGAGGGGCAGCAGGCGAAAGAGATGGA
>NW_020170532.1:105193-107687 GCF_000524195.1 Echinococcus granulosus | reverse complement strand
ACATTCCCGATAAGGAGGGTTTTCTCTGACTAGCAGGTGCTTTTAGTCAGTTTACCTTATTAACTCACGTTTTGAGCCTTTCATGGATATCTACTCATTTTATTTGCCTTATTTCCCCCATGCAAGAATATGCTTAATCCATTTAAAATAAGGTGATCAAGTTTCCGACGTGTAGATTCTCAGAGCATTTATTTAGTTCTTTGTTACACTAGAACCCAGTGATGTCCCTCCTTCATTGCATTACTGTACGCAGTACGTTGGAGGGGTTTATTTCTTCGTGTCATGAGTTCCCTAGTTGTCCCTTGTACTATCGAGTTCTTCAAAGCCAGATTGTCATCTTCATGTGGTTGAGCGCTTCTGGCCCAACTGGCGACGTAAATATTCGTGATGGAATAGTGCCAGCGGTACTGGAAATATTATTCGTCGTGACTTTAATCATGCCTTGATTTGTGGAGTCTAGTCACTTACCAATTGAAGAGCTCTATCTAAACGGAGGCGTGCATTGAGTAGTAGATTGGGTTCCCTCTGGATCTTGGGTGCATGTGAAGTGGGATAGTAAAATTACCTGCAGTCTGTTTTTGGCTAATTTTCCTTACTCTGATAAATAAATCACTCCGTATTGTGAGATTGGGTGCTATTTACTGCATTATAATTTATCAAGTCTGCTTGTCCACACACCCTGTGAGTGATATAAGCAAAGTCTCAAATCTCAGTTCCGTTTTAAATGTCAAACACAGGGTACTCTCGTTGTTGTTAGCACTGACTTGATTATGATGGTCAACACTGCAAAAGTTTTGAAGGTAAATCCTTAATAACAGATTAGGCTCAAATTCACTTTACAATAAATGTCCCTCGCCTAAGATCGCTTAATCCATCAGGTTTATGTGTGCATCTTAAATGCGCCTTATTGTTGATATTGAGTGTGAATAGTAGGTAGAATCTTGGAACCTTTTGCCATCTCCATAGACCGGACTCTGCCGCTTTGCACAGTTGTGAAATCGACATGAATCGTCACAAGGCGTAGTTTGTGAAAATATTTTTGCCGAAAGGTTGCCAGGTCGAAAAGTAACTCTCGAGGCAGTTTATTAATCACTTGACACTCACGAAGTGCACCTCTCTCGGCTGACCTACCACTACTGCAGTTTGAGGTGTGTTCGTCTGACTTCACGTATGTGTGACATGTAATTCTTTGCACGAAATTTTCTCCGGAACCTTTTGTGGCTCCCTTCAGAACATCCATTCTAACCAGTTGACTTGATAAATAAAACCTGCTGTTAGTTTTAATTGAACGAGGTGCAAAGAATAGTGAAAAGGGAGTGCTAGCCGTAAAAGAATAAAGGTAGGCGGTGTTAAAACTGCTAAATTAAAGGCTGCAAGTTTCATACATGTCGCTGCAGGACGTCCACGAGTTATATGCCTCCTCCTTGGACCAGATGGAAGGTAGCGAACCGGAGAGACGGTTCTGCGAGGTGCTGAGGATCTGCTCACAGTCTGCCGTCTTCTTCCCTTTTCGTCTATCTTTGCCAATGGTGTTACGTCTGCTGCCATTGCTATCACCACCACCACCACTGTTGGAGAACAGCACTTTGACCAGTTTCATACTCAGCTCCTTTCATCGGTTTATGGTATCCAATTTTTTGCTTCAAATGCTCCTACCGTGGTAAATTGCTTCTTGTCCCCTAGTCCTGCACCGTGCTCTTTCCCAGTGAGTTAAGACAGGAACGTCCCTTTTATTCATTAAAATTGAATAGTTATAGACTGGCTCTTTGCCGGTAGAAAAGTCGCGACGACTGCACACGAAAAAAGGGTCATCCAAAGAAAGGGCAGCTTACCGCTTCTCGATGGAGACTTTGCTGAGTGATGAGTTTTGTAGAGCGGAGCGTCTCATTGGAATCCACTGTCCTCAATGTCGTATGGCGATGGTGAACGACCCGCCTTGTTCGTGGCCGTCTGTAGCAGTGCCGCAATGTGGCCAGTCGTGTGGATGGCCGTCTCTGTGGTAGACGGAAACAGCGACTATCTGTGTGTTTGCACAGCAATTTGTGAAGAAGGCTCCAACTTCCTTGGAATTGGAGGAGCTAGCTGACGGTGTGCAAGCACGTCTCTTGTATTTCCTTGCTTTTGAAGCGAAATAAACGCTACTCATTCCAGTTGTCTTGAGCATTTACTAAATTCATTACTATGCATCGTAAGTTACGGAGGCTATTAATGCTAAAGCATCAGCGGCAGCAGCAGAAAGACATCAGATGAAAAGTATGTGGGAAATGTGATGAGACTCCTGAGCTGGGTTATGTCACGTATTGACTGAATGTTCACATGGATGATTGCTATGGCTATGGCCCGGAAATCACCACTATCGTAATCGTCGTTGATATATGTGCTAGTTTTTGGGATAACAGACAGTGCATCATTCGTCTTGCCACTGCCGATCAGCTTTACGTGCCACTTCGTCCACGACTGGAGGCCTTCAAATTCGGGTTTTGCGTCTCGTCGC
>NW_020170532.1:103763-105093 GCF_000524195.1 Echinococcus granulosus | reverse complement strand
GCCCGGTGGTGTGGCTTACAATAATACATGGACCGAGCTGCTCATAGCACATCAGTGGTCTTTCCTGATTGCATGTCATTCGAGAAATACTCTTCTTACTGACACCCAGGATGCTGAATGATTTTGCATTTGAATTAGTTCAGTCATTTTAAATATGACATAACGTCGCAACGCAATTTTTGCATTGATAACCAAACACTACAAAGTGTGAAGCAAAACCATGAGCACGGGACCAAAAAACCATTTAATAGCCGCGGATCTTTCCTACTTAGTGTAATTTTGCCTGCCACCTCCACTGAGCAGTTTTACTGTTTTAGTGCATTTCAGTGCTAGCCAGTGCTCTGTGACTAGTGCAATGGTAACGCCAATCACCACGCATGAAAAGAATTTTCCATAAAATTGGACCTGCTTATACAATTAACGTTACAAATATGCCTAAGGTAGACGATGTTATGCACAACTTCATTTATACCACCTTGTTCTTGACTTGATGAGCAAAAAATTAGCTGCTTCTACGAACGCCTAGTTTTGACTACTATGGGATTGATGTTGAAGAGTTGGGACCATTTTATTGGCTATCAAATTTAAGGTAGGATTTTAGGCGAATTTAAGCTTTTGATAAAAATGGAAAGCCACTTGATGACTATAATTGTTACTCGGTAACTAAAGTATCTTGGTTGAGTAGGTCGGGAGAAGTGGCCTGGATGTTATTCAGGCATATTTGCTATTCAAGATAATTGGATAGTAACCAAGCCAATATTTTCTGGACAAAATTAGTAAAGAAAGAAGAATTCTTCCCCTGAATTCTACTCAAAATCATTTTGTTGACAATGTCTTTGTGCAAATCTAAGTCTATTACCGAAATTGAATTAAACATGGAACATTAGGTATACCTGAACACAAGCTAGAAAACTTTGTCACAATTCTTACGTACTATTGCTACACTGGAAAGACTTGATCTAAACATAATTATTGTTGCGGCTGGAGATTACTTTCATTAGCAATTAAGCAGTAAAGTAATCAAATCTGAATTACAAATCAAGGCAAACCATACTTTGGAACGTGTGTGGAAGCGAAACTCCAAAAAAACCCTCTTGCCGTCCTGAGAGAAGATGTTTCCCAATGTCTGAGAGATCTATGCTTACACGGTGCCATTAAAGCAGGTATTATCTGTACGTTTTTTGAAAGCGTTTGATGTAGGGTACTGACGTCAAAATACGGAAAATCGCATAATAGTAAATAGCAATTTTGTTAGACAAATATACGTTAGAAGAGCCATTTGAATCTGACAAGCAATCAAAGGAGACTACTAATATGCTATGAGCAGCAC
>NW_020170532.1:99704-103663 GCF_000524195.1 Echinococcus granulosus | reverse complement strand
TTGACGACGTTGATGGGTGCACTAACAAATTCCTCAGGAATGTCAGCAATTTCAATTCCAGGGCTTACCCATTTCCTTCACTCCAGTCTGGTGTGTAGCAGATAATGTTCTGTCTGTTAAAGCAGAAGAGTGCCATTTGTAGGATTTGCATTGTGAACAGCTCTCTGGCTGTCATACTTCCGCTGCTGCCACGCACGATTCTAGTCTTCCCACCTCCTTACTCTGGGTCCTCCTGTGCCAAGATTTCTTCAGCCATTAAACACTAGTTATTTGCCAATAAAATATGTTACTAGAGAGGTAAAAAAAGCGTTTACACTCGTAGAAGCAGGGGAATCATCTTCAAGTCAAACGCACCAACCTCCTATACGGAATGAAAGGGTTCACTGACACATCACACAAAACAAAAACTTTTTGCTGGATTATTTCTGATTTTATTCGCTACGAGTAGTTAGAATCACTAATATACATATAAGAATTGAATCAAATGCAGCTGTAAAAGAAAAAAAATAGTTCTATCGCTTTTGAAGGCGACTGCTAATATCTTGGCTAAAAGTGAAATTGAGAGTGTGCTTTAAAGTTTCATAAAATTCGTCCACAACATATTGCCTTTTTAAACTGACTTGTTTATAAGAATGCAATTTTACTTAATTAACGGTTTTTTAACGCTTGGTTTCGGTAGCACCTTTGCCGAGCTGCCCCGCCTCTAAGTCATGCCAGAAGCCCCCAGCCCTGCCGCACACCGACAGTCCACATTCTGCCTGCGTGTTATGTCGTCATTCGTCTTCAGAGGAGCCTTAAAGCGTCAAACAACCATCGTATGAATCCAGTTTCTTACCGCATGTCATGCTAAATGCATCAAGACTTGAATTTGGGGCGATATTCAAGTTGAAATTGTCTGCTATTCGAAAACCATTACCATTGCTAACTGATGAGTAGCATTCGATTTTTCGCTTCCATTGATATACTAGAAGATGAGTACTGTATAGAAGAATTCTGAGTTGGATGGAATAAATGGCAAAGGTCGATCCTTATTCTGCAGTAGATGGACTCATTCGAAGCAAATTCAGAAATTTCACAGCTACTACATATTCAAAGTAAAAGAAACCTATTTCCAAAGGTATTCGTACAAAATTTAATAGACTTGTCCATTAATCTGGTCAGAAATGCATCAAAGTAATTTATATAATCGTCTTTGACCAAGGTTTCACGAAGAAATGTTTTAGAACTTGCAATGCTGCTTAAATAAAATAGGGCACGTGCAGACAAAATTTGCACATTGAGGCAAACAATACAGAGTACAGAAGTCCAAAAAATGTGATGGAGTTGAAGATGTTTGTGAAGGTAAAATGGATAATCACATTTTACGCTGAAAATTGCAGTTTAAGTGAGGATCTCGATGTGGAAAAACGACCATCGCAGTCCAGGTTGCCTTTCTTCCTCGGCGACACATAATGATCGTGCACCACCTCGATGACATCTTCAACTAATGAGACTTATGGACACGTAAGAGAATCTATTTTACATCCGAAATACTCAAGTTAGGTCGATTAACCTGCTTATTAGCAATGAGTAAAGAACATATGCTACATGTTTCTGACGAAGAGGCTGAATCGTGGGCCATATAAAGTTGCAAATAAAATAATCACGAAAGAAGTAACTTGGAATAATAATTGTACTTACAGGCGGATAAATTGAAAACAGTCCGCAAGAAAGTAGAATTGAATGAATTTGTATGGTGCCGCTGTGGAACCAAAATACTGATACCGTTGGCTAACAAACTCCTGAATTTTGCATGAATTGACCTCCGCCTCTTTAGCGTCTCTTGATTTAGTGTGACGTTCTAATCGCGCTCACTACGTGCTCACATTCACCAGCCTACTTTTACAGGTATTTCGTAGCGGTGGCTTTCAAGTAAAGATCTGTCTTCGAAATTTACGGTACCATAAACGCACCGTGGAGGCGCGACGACAAGCAGTAGCGAATTGCAGATCCGTCTTATCACACCACCTCAACGCACCAATCCATGCTGCCTGTGACAAGTGGCGCTCAAGCCGTAAGCTGATTCAGCCCAGACGTAAACACCGTTCATGAAGACAGCATGCAGCAGAATGAGTTGATAACGAGGCGTCTTGTGAACAAAAACGTGAAATGCGAACCCATAAAGATCCCAAGCACAATGGGCTAAGCAACAGTAGGCAGTAATGCTTAGTTGCTCAACTGCTCGTTTATGAGACACTCGAATGGTCTCAACGACGATCGCGTGTACATCCTGATCAGCGCCGATCTCTGGCGCCATGGCCGCGACCCTAACCATCACCGTTATTCCAGTTCGAGGAACGCCTATTCTATGCATCGCCATCGGAGCGTCAGAGCACAACGCATAAAGAACTGAGTAGCAAGTCGGATGCCTCTCTAATTCGCAATCGTAAAAGACAACTTCTGTTGCGTAGACGTTTATCCGGCATTACTTCAGCGTCAACAAAAGACGTAATCAAATGTAGCAGAAAATCGTCTTAAGGAATGAAATCTAATATTCTAACTTGGATTGGCTTGACTAGACTACCACTAATAGTAACAAACCTAGTAATCATGTAAAACATATACCTACCATTTCAATGGTGACGTAATTTGAAAACTCTTGAATTTAATTCCATTCGCAGTGTTTACTTGGCTGCTCCATTTACTGCCGTTCAGCCACATGAATCTCGTGCAGTTTCTTTGAGCATGGAAAGGTATTGTATTAGGATTTTGAGGTCACAATCCATGCATCAGTAGTCATTTTCTTGTGCTAGCTTTGATGCAGGAGTTGAGGTCGGGGTGGGGGCTAGAAGGCTGGCCATCACTTTGGTGCATCGACAGCTTCTACCACTCACTGTTGATATCGTGCCGCTATCGTACACGCTACTTGACATATTCCATCGCGCTGTCACCGATGCAGCACCTGAGTTCCTCTTCGAAGCCACTGTCAACGTGAAGGCATATTTACTGTTAACGTTCGGAAGGACTGGCAACTTGGTTGCAAAACTTCATGCTCCCATGTGTTTGCCAACATAACGGTCAAATCCTTCCTTTGCCCATGCAGGAAATGAGTGCAATGGGCGAGGGAGGACGTATAGCTTGTCTGGCCACAGGGGAGATTGAGACTTTGAAAGAGGTAGAAAAGGATGAAGAGACGTCTGTTTTCGAGGCTGATGCGTCTTCATTGTGACTAATAGCTTTTATAAAATAATAATCCATACACCGCCTCCACCACTCACACATCTACGAAGCAAAACCTGTTGTCTTTGAATGATCATGCCTGTTAAGGGTTTGAAGCACTGCATAAAAAATAATATTTGCTGAGTTCGAGTTGTGCCTAATGCATATACAATCTGAAGTGTTCATCAGAAAAGTTTCTCCTTGTGGAAAAACGGTTAGGACTTTCGACTAGTCTCTAGAACGTTTTTTCGCACAAACTAGCCCCAGTTCACAACATCCACTTTGTGGCCAAGTTCATTAATCAAATAGCTCCAAATCAGCAAGCCAATTGCGTTTCCATATCAGAATAATATTTATAATTCCCAAAGTGGCCATCCATTACACTAATCCCAGTACCCAGAAATGGTGTCCAAAGTGGCTCTGAAAGAACAACTTGGAATTCCTAAATGAGTAATAAGGAAAATTCACCATGCATTCGACAACAAATCACCCACATTTAATATTAGGTTGTGTGGATGAGCAACGGAATGATTGCAGGTGTTGGGATGCATAGACTAGCTGGCCTTAACGTTATGCTTCCAATGCTACCAGCGAAATTCTGCCACTTGGTTTGGTGATTGAACTATGGAATTTTAGGTAGTGAGATACCATTATTTGCGATCCCTTTGCAAATGTCGGCTTCTGTCTATTAGTCTTTCATTAGGACAAAGTAGATTTATAAATATGCTTATTTTTTGCTCTTTTAAGAGAAGACGCACAAA
>NW_020170532.1:97733-99604 GCF_000524195.1 Echinococcus granulosus | reverse complement strand
TGGATAGAGCCGAAGAGACGATGCAAACGCCAAGGCGGATGTCATTGTCAGCGTCAACAATCGCAATGAATTAACTGCTATTTCCACCGGTGACGATAGGCTTGCAGTAATGCATGGGTCGAACCGCTCATTGCACTACATAAAAATCGTATTTGTTTTCCAAATAACCTACTGTTGCGATTATTGCATCCACCCGTCTCATAACCGGAGTAAAAATCTAATTAGCCAGTATAACTTTATCATACAAGTGTAAACTTAAGTTCACATTTGAGGCATTTTTTGAGCCATGATTTGAAATACCAGTACCACTTCTCTGATGTGCCCAGTATACCTGTGGTGGGGGAGAAATAAATGCACGTACATGACCACGACATGATGAGTCGCACGAATCCAGGTACAAATCTACTAGAATTAAATCAAGAGGAATATAATTTTCTATCAGCTATTCGTAAACCCCTCATGGATATCCTGCTATGCGCTTTGGGAAGCGCTTGCATTTATCACCCCCTGTTGGGCAAAAGCAGAAAGTTAAGCAAATGCATATTCCTAATTCTTATGCGTGGTCGTGTTGCCACAGCCAAATTCACTATTCCTCTTCATGCTTGCAAACAAATCAAGTGGTTTTATGACGAGTGCTAGGGATTTCACTTACCTTGGCGGTCTCAATGAGCCGCGTCGATCCTGCACAAAGACCATACTGCCTTCAAAATGCGCTTCAACATCACATTCGATGTTAATCATTGCGTTATTTAACGACAATGTAATTGTCAAGGTGATATTTTTTTGACTTGACCAACGCTAACACAATATATTGCACATGTATTGATATACTGCTAGTATACTACTGAATACATAATGGAATAACAGAATACTAATAAATTATCATCTTTTTTGAGTTGATATGCCATTGTCTAGGCGCCCCATCAGATGGATCGGCGATCGCAGTGATAGTCTAGACTGCCGCTCAATTCACATTTCCTAAATGCACCTGTTGGAATCTTTTAATCGGTTTTCCTGTTTTATTGAAGCATCCTGCGACTGTCTGCTTAATATTTACGGTTCCTAAGTTAAGCGACGGAATCTTGGCGACCAGCGCAATCTACTGCTCTGATCTTCAGCAAGTAGCAAGTAAGGCTGCCTCTGACTTGATCATTTCCAAGACGTCTTGCAGGTATCCACAACCGGCAGCTTCACCGGTGCCCGACAAATTAGTGCTTTCGTTTAATTTGTGTAAGTATGCTGGGAAATTTGATCTTCCCATATTCAAGGGCAAGGGGATGAAACTTCCAATTTCTTTTAATAAGAGCACACATTTCCAAACAGGGTACTTTGTTTGTATAGCTTACAAATAAATGGTTAAATCAATCCTTTGGTAATACTTTTAGGCCTTTTTTTGCATTAACATTCGCGGCTCATAAAGTACTTGGCTATTCAGTCAGTAGTGCACGACTGCATTGCAAAACATAAAAGTTGCAAGATGATGCTTTGGCAAGTTCTGTCTTGTTGAACTTACGAGATTATTTGCAATATCTCCGGATTTCATCCCTTACTGCCACCCAAATTTGTTGACCTAGTTGCCAGATAATCTTTGTAACAATGTCTAACTTCTTATTGCAAAACAATGGAAATTCTCAGTGCCATTCAAGACAAGATAAAACGGATGCTTTTGAATTCGCTGTTGATGCAGATGATGTCGATACCGATGGCAGGCCTGTGATTAGGCATGTGACTAATATAGCGATGATTGTTTGCCATGCTTTTGCACCTCTGCACTCAGAAACACGAATTTTCGTATCCGAGACAAAATACGATTATAAGTGTTATTCTCTAACTGAGGTATCTTAGTCAAGTAAAGGTGGGAAAGGGGCTAA
>NW_020170532.1:95868-97633 GCF_000524195.1 Echinococcus granulosus | reverse complement strand
CTGCCTAAAACAGCGGTCAGAGGAGGAAATGGATGTATTAATAGCAGCACTGGATTACATCGGCAGGTGAATGCAACTTCTACACGTTGTTTCCTCAAAAGGTATAAGTTTAATAAAAAATCCTTTCCAATAATTGAAATATGTAGCATTCAGCATGAAGCCTGTTCACTAATGGTATGTTTAGTGAACTGTATTATGCCAACTGCACATCATTTGTCATAGAGATATTTGCACAAAGCATGTCATTTGGTGTATCACGGGATTTCCTGTGCTATCAATCATTTTAATAGCAGCACCAAATTCTCCTCCCTACTCTTTCTCTGGGCGCTTACTATTGCTGCCTTGATCGCAGGAAAGTCAGGTAGAATCGGATGGCTGATCACTTATTCAGTGGCTGCTAATGACAAACAGGACTAATAGCATTTACCTGGAATTTAAGTCATGAAAAAATTGAAGGGAGCATATACACCACCAACTAGCTCTTCCAATACCATGTAAGTTAGAGGCTCCTTCACATAATTTAATGTAGGCAGAAAAGCAGAGTCCTTATTATCGCCTTCCACAGAGACGACCGATCTCACTGAGTTATTAATAGTTCTAGCGACAAAAGTATAAAGACAGTGGTAGGGATGGCAATGTGACAGGAGCGTATTTCAATATGAAGGGTGAAAACCGCCTTCTCTCCTCCTGCTCATGTATATTCGACCCATAGTGTGCAGCCAGAAAGTCGGAGAGGTCACAGTCAGACTCCTTCTTCACCTCCCAATATCGTCATCATCGAACTTCACACAACAGTGTCAGTTGGTCGGATCACACTCCTTCCGAATGCTATAGATGACTTTTAGCAATGTGTGGAGGAAGCAGAATGAAGGCTGGAGTGCGTGAGGAGACATGAGATATCTACCAACTTTTTCGATAATTTTGATGAGCAGCAATTTTGACAATGGTAGGCAGCATTCGGTAGGGGTCATGAAGTAGGAGGTAATGGAAGTCGAATAATGGGGGATGATCGTCTTGTTAGCAGTCGTAATGTTGGGTACGGGCTGAATTAGTGAAGACGGCGGAGGAGGATGAGGATGTAGAGACAGAAGAGGGTAGGCGTTCGTAGTCTACGTGGAGAGGAATGCTGAATGGGAATAGGTTTTCTAAGCCAGAGACAGTTGTGATTGCCTCGATGGTAGTGAAAGTGGTTGTGGAGATAGTGGAGGTAAGATTAGAAGATGTCCACTTCCATGTGCAAAGGCACCGAGAACGGTACAGACCTCAAATCCTATAAGCACTGAGTCAGTATGAGATCGAGTTACGCATGAAAGCTGAACAGCGGGGATTGCCAAATGCAATATTGGTTGTAGACACAAAAAATTATTAAAGAGGCTTTTTAGCGGAGTTTCGATCAAAATGGCGAATTTTGAGTGTATTAAGGCAAATTTAAAAGCCACCTAAACTTCGTTAAAAGCACTATTTAGAAATGCGATTTATTTAAAGCTTTACTGATTAACGATTGACAATGCCTTGGAAAATGAATAGCAACAAGTTTAAACTGTGCGCAGTTATGGATGCATTTGATGACACAAAGTGACGTTCTCTTGAATGGTCAGGTAACTGGTTTGAAAAAAAGCTGCAGGCAAGAGGTACATTAACAGTTACAGAGGCCTTTTCATACATGCGAGCCTCTGGCTTTGTCATATGGTTCCTAATGTCAGAGGGACTTAAATTAACAATGTACTATATGTAAAGGGAATAAAATTAAATAGGGCAAAGATCT
>NW_020170532.1:93526-95768 GCF_000524195.1 Echinococcus granulosus | reverse complement strand
CTTTTATTACTATCTCATCTTCCTAGGCAGAAATGTTAATGTTTTATTAATAAAATAGATGACGAGTAAATGTATTTATTAGTTTTTATGCAGGAATTAAAGTAGTCTGAATAATTTCCCTCATTCGGTGTGATCAGGTAAACAATGTTATGCTAGGGGCGTCGTAATGGACATACACATTCAAGTCACAGGAGTGCTTAACAGTGTTCTCACAGATGCTGCCTTAGATTTCGCCTTCGGTGTCCGTTGCTAGAGAATTATTATGTCTCATGTCTGTTCTATGAATCAATCTCTTATTTGACCCCACTACATCATGTGGCTCAAAATGCATGTGCGAATAGGTCGACCTGAATTTGGTTAAGTAAGAAGTGTTGAGTCTTACCCCGTAGTACTTGAGTCTTTGGCTTTATATCTATTAGACTGGACATTGTTTCGTTGGCCACATTTAAAACCCTAATCCGTTTGCAGCTGTGCCTCTGCTTCCCATAACAAATCGACTGATGTAGGATGAAGTGAGCATTTTTTACAGGAGGTTAATTTGGAAAACATAAAAAAATTCACCTTTAGGATTTCAAATCTAAATGCCCAAATTTGAGAGCAAAATGAGAGTTAATTTAGGGTCTCTAATTGAAGCATTGCCAGAAAATTTATGGACGGGTTTTCCATGAGCTCTTAACTAGGTATATCTTCAATCTCGTGCATGCTTAATTCACCACCAGAAATAGAGTGCCCCATCCAAGAGTAGTGTGTAGTCGAAACCTAAGCCTAATCATGGCGATTTAGTGGGATTGGAAACTATCGCCTGCAGCTCAGTGGTCACCTTATGCCAAAAGAATGTTTCTGCATGCGCAAAGAAGTTGTGAGACTAACCCTCGAGGGGAATGCATTTTGCCGATGTAATTATCAGTGATCGGCAGGACTTCTTACTGGTTGTGTGTAGTGAGATGCATGCAATACGAGTTCTCTCTCTTGGATTGTTTGGTATTTGGAGTCTTCTTTGCACTCTAAAGAAGATATGAGGAGATTCGCTGTCACAGTGCTATTGCCCTATGCATTGCCTTCCTCCAGCATCTATCACCTTGGTGCTACGGATATTTGGGGTGGAATACCGTCGGTACTCAAATGATGCCCAGTAGTATTTTTATGGTGTTATCGGTATGCGAGCTAGCATTATTAAAGTTGGGTTAGGGCTAGGGTTTGGTGGTGACATCACCGAAGAACTAGTAGACATTCATAAGGTAATTGATCTGTGTGACATGACGCAGCTGATAATGCATGTGCATGCATGCTGGTAGTTTGCTTGATCTGCGCCGAAGAATAATATTCTTATCCGCGCTTTCGTTCTGGAATAAAAACAACTTAGTTAAGGAAAATTATATGTCCATTTAAGGAAAAACGTAATGCAGTCAATTGATTTATTATGTATAAACAGCGAAAAATGCAACCTATGCTGCGAAGTCAGTAGCAGAGTATACAGTGCGCTCCACAATTTGTGCAAAACGACCAGCTAATTGTTACTATGATACTACTGAAATGGTAGCAGTAGCAACAAAGAGAAATCTAGCAGCGTTTTTGAAAAAAGACCAAATAAATTGCTGTTATGAAAACATATGCTTGTTTGTATGCTGAAATAATTGTCCATTCATAATTTCCACTAGAGAAGATTCAGTATTCTGAAAAGCACTGCTAACTTGGCAGTGGTAAAATTTCTAGCAACGCTAGAATCTATTTATTTGGTTATAGTAGATACCTACTACACAGTGGCAACCAAAGCGTGGCCATGTAAATCGATACCTTATCAGTTTTATCGGACGGTCCAAGAATGTGGTAAGCGTAAAAACGAGTTTTTTTCTGATAGCAAGCAATAAAAGTACACATGTAGTTGCGGATGATGTTTAGGAAGTATTTATCTGACTTCCAGTAAGCGCAATGATAGTGTTTCAAAGCCCTCTGTTACTTCAAGTCCTAATATCAAACCCGGAATTTACATTGTCCTCGCCTGGGAAAGGTAGAACAAAGCAGGAAAATCCGCAACACCATTGAATAATAGTACGTATGCAACCAAAAATCGACTAGAAATATCGTTGAAGAATTAGTGAACTCACTCTTATGAAGCGTAGAAATGTGCGTTTATACCTGCTCGACTGGAGAAGGCTTTACTACACATCTGGCAAGTGAACGGCTCCCTTCCTAAAAGTTGTGAAAAAGTAATAACAAGCAAATTGCAGCTAAGTATTCAGAT
>NW_020170532.1:91598-93426 GCF_000524195.1 Echinococcus granulosus | reverse complement strand
CATGCCTGTCAAAGCAGCTTAACACAATGCGCGGTGGCATTTAAACATGACACAAGTATGTAGTCAAACAAACAGGAATGTCTCAGAAAATTCCGTTTAAAATGCAAAAAAGGGCAGTGCTTATTCAAAGAACATAATTATGATATCTGTAATAGCGTTTAAATTAAATTTTACAGCAAGAGAAAAAAATAGCGTGCATCAAAATTAAACGTCTGTGTATTTTTAACGCGGTGTTGATTTTATCTAAACTAATTTTAATATACTTGTGTAAGTTTTCAAAGGTCTGTCTAGATTTAGGGCATTAATCATAAATACTTGGCTTATTCCTTCTTGCGACGAAAATAACTTGATATCAACCCCCCCCCCTCCCTATCATTCTTACTTTGAATCACGTATATGAAAACATACTTTTCTTTCTATACGTCTAACTGTAGCGTCCCGAGACTTTCTGAAGACGAAAGAAGACACAATACTCAGACAGAACATATACATATTCAGCGCAGAGAAGGTGTCTGGGCTAGTGGCATGGCCCAAAAGGCCAGCCCACCCAGCGAGGAACAAGGGGCTAATCCAAAGTCCAAACAGTGACGCCTCACCAGAACCGAGGGATAAACCACTGTCGTATTACATAGCCTCTCTCCTCTTTTGAGCCTCATCCCCGGCGCTCCATCAGGCCAACCTCCCGCGTCAGCCATTGCAACGCAGTCAGTGCAGTAAAGAAACACCCACGAGCCGACCATGACAGTCACCAAATTAGCACGCAACTGAGGGGCTACTTGAACTCAACGCCGTTGATCCCTCTTGGCAGCTTAACTGGATCTTGATATCAACCCCCTATCATTCTTACTTTTGAATCGCGTATATGTAAACATACCTTTCTTTCTATAAGTCCAACATATTTGTTTAAAATAAGAGTAGTCTATGTGTAAACAATGCATCTGTAGAACAGTGAATCGGGCAGAGCTAAGCTAGTGTACTTATTTGCTCGAAAATTGTGTTTGCCTAGTCTTTACCTCTTTTCCTCCTTATCTAGTCCAGTGGACCATACGTTGCTGTCGAATGCCTAAATGTGATGAAGTCTTCACCAGGGTGCTATTGGCAACACCACGTTCTAACAAGAATGACTGGTTTAGGCCTTGGTGACATATCTTCGCCTTCTTTCGCAGAATACGTACGATTGTATGGCTTTTTAAGTGGAAAAAATACAACATAAGGAAAACAAAGAAGACCGACCTCAAAATAATATTTGGATTTAAAGTATTAATTCAATTTGATTTCCGGCTACTTCTCATGTGCGCATTTGAACAAGTAAATAAGTGCGAGAGAAACATTGCTTGTTTACTCAAAGCGTGTGCATATATTTCTTTGAGTTTCTGTCAATCCTCTCTACCACAAAATACATTGAGTATTGGGTAGTTGCCGGATACATTATTTTGCCAAATTTAAGGGTATTACTTTCCCTCTCAACAATGCAACAGCCCTTGTTAGGTCAATGGTCATTTTTTAATACGAGAGAACATCAGAATCCCAAGTAAGTGTCAAAGGATTTGAAAGGGAGGTGTGTACTAGTACTAGCTAATGAACGATCGCAATTTGCTCCTTTCTAACTATATTGGTAAATTCAGCGGATTTTAGCGTCAATTTTGCCGCATTATGTTTAGCAGAAGCCAAAACAGGCAGTCTTTTCGCAACAGATGGCAAATTTCAAAGTAGGCAGCCTTATACGTGGGTCTGGTTCAAGCAGTGATTACTCTGCGAATGTCATAAGAAAATTTAAATAGGTGCAGGAAATAGTTCTTCAGTAAATTTATGGTGGGTAGAACCAAAC
>NW_020170532.1:89988-91498 GCF_000524195.1 Echinococcus granulosus | reverse complement strand
AAAGGAAAGAAGAACCAAGTTGAATGGACCAGGAATGAAGAACAGGGAGAAAATTTCGCTGAAGCGCAATTAACTCAAGGATGTCATTGATAAGTAGCCGCATGAACAAGGGGATAAGTGAATGAATTCTCTACGTAATCAGTTTACTCAAATCGCCAAACTTAGTAAAAAGCTCTTATACCGATTCCCTGCACTCTCGGTAGTTTACATAGATTTGAGGGTTGAACTTGTTAGTCCTTTATGCTTGAATGTTCTTAAAAGAATGGGGAAAAAATGTAGGTATATTATATCCTCTGGAATGTCTGCAAACATCGAAAAGTTTTGGTATCCAATTTTTCAATATTCATATTTTTTTACATTCCAGCTTTTTGTTCATTAAATCCTGTAATAATTTTGGAGGTTTTCACTTGACTGAAGATCTTTGAGCATAGTATGAACTTCTGCTCCTGTTCAGCCCCTCCTTATTGGCTTATATTGAGCAGAGATATGCCGCATGTGAACAGCTAACCACTCTAAGGCCAAGGTCAATTAGCACCATAAATACGTTCAAGGTATTCCCGCCGTTCAGTCGGGCAGTAGCTACCAGGACTGTAAAAGCTCGTCGTGTCCAGGCTTGCTCACTACCGCACGTTAGCAGTGAGGACTTCTTTGGATTCGACACGACGCAGAGCCAAGGGCAGACGATTTGCTACAAGAAGGGACGTTTATTCATTGTAATGTCACGTGCATGGAGGGGAAAGAATAGAAGAGGTGTGCGGATGAAATGGGATGTGTCAAGTTAAAAGGGTGGAAGGGATTGATCAAGAAAATTAGACAGAGTAGACCGAAGTCACTAATAGCGGTAGGCATCAAGTCAATGGTGTGAGGAAGCACTTTCTGGTGACGTAGAGTATGGCGGGACGGTATGCATGGTGGCGATTGTGTGGTTGCGGAGGCGTGTCGGAGGAGCGCAACCAGCGGCGAGTGATGCGTCGGTGGAGCTGTAGTCGCCTTCACTGTACGCCATTGCCACAATTTCCAGCTACCTTGACTCTCAAATCAGAGGCATTGTTTCAATTGTAACGTCTCGCCTACACACACCGAGGTCCTACTCACCGACCAATTTTCTTGACCAATGTCTTATCCATCCTTTTTTGCTTTACTTTCTCTACCCTTACGTAGACACTTGCTGACTGGCGCATAGCACCTGCTGTCAGCTCCTTACCCATGGCTCTTTTATGCTTCTTTCTCACATTCTTTTGCGTTTGCGTGTCAGTCCTTGTTAAACGTAGCCTCTGGCACACCTGCAGGTGAATAAACGCTTTAATATTTCTTGTTCTTTTTATCGGAAGGTTTTGTTCAGGAGAACCAAAGTAAAAGTGGCACAAAATTCACACAGAGGTAGTGAGTGGGTGTTGATATCTCGGAATTTGGGCTAACCGATATTATCTCATGTCTTGTTGTAGAGAGTGGGCTCTATTGCAACATGATTTAAGTGGTCTCTTCGGGATCTAAAAGGTGTAGTCGATTG
>NW_020170532.1:87088-89888 GCF_000524195.1 Echinococcus granulosus | reverse complement strand
GATGCTGCTTTTCCTCATCAACCTCTCATTCCACCTACCGTGCCGTAAGCTCAGCACCTACGATCCAACCGAACCAGTCAATCATTTCCATGCAACTTAAAAAGATCCCTGAACGCAAATGCACCGAGACCTCTAGTCCCTTCTACTGGACATAGAGTTCCGTTTTTTATGAGAAATATATTTGGCAAGGGGAATGTGCTACCCATCAGGCATGAACACAGCTAGTGGTAGGGAGCAATGCCTAAAAGGAGACATGTAACAAATTACGGGACTCAGCATATTTCTGGGAGTATAATTCCGCTTTTACACCAACTTTAACGTTGTTATCACTTCAGAACTGCTTATCCACTGGACTAAGCCAGCTGCCAAATTCAGATGTCTTTTACAGCCCTTTAATTGCGGGACGTCATCAACTCGCCCTTCTGCAGCATACACCTTTTTTACAGGCACTAATGTTTCTTAATTAGTAGTAGGAACCATGGTTTTCTTTCCGCTGCCATCGATACAGCACCCCATGACTAACCCTAAAAGCGAATGAGGACACGATGTTGTCGCATGTGATTCTTTCCGCTATCAGTTTATGGCATCAGTGAGCACCTCATCACTCCACTAACATTAGCATTCTCACTCGCATACGTCATCTGCTGCTACCGACACCTGTCACCTTGTTCAATTTCGCAGATGCCATTCTTCACCCCCATCCTTAATAAGCACTTCATCACAAAACCGCATCTCGCTTCTCTGATTTTAGCTCACCTCAAAACCTTGTGACAGAATATGCACATGACCTTGGACCAGTGAGTGCCACTAAGCTGAATATAGGTGCATGGGGATGCCTGATATCTGACCTCAACTCTTCAATTTAGTTGACCTGACTTCTCAATCGCACTTCTTTCCTGCTGACCCCATAATTTCTTTTATCGTAGCATTTCTCTTGTTGGTACATTCACACATTTCAAACAAAACTCTTTTGCTTGGTGTTTTCACTTGCATTACTTGAGCATGCTTGAATGGAACGTAAAAATATCAAGATCTGACTCCAGCTTCAAGCCTACTTAAACAGCAGCAGTGCCACCACACGCGAGAGGTGAACCTTCTGCTAACGGAACTAAAGAAAAAATCGAGCACACATGTGTTCAAAAATTGGATAAAAAGTAAACAAAGACTTCCGATCATATCTCACAAGTCAAACCGGTTAGGGGTGTACAGGTTAAAAATAGACAAACATAATAATGACACCGTATACACACGTTGACTCAAAATAACGATAAGCTACTTACAGGTCAGAACTTGATTTAAGAGGAGCAGAACAAACTCTAATTCGACTTCTAATAAATCAAACGTCCAAAAAGAAAAATTAGCAGGAATTCTAACAAGCATGAACACCAATGACAAGTAAGAGCAAAACCGTAAAAAACACCGCAGCAAATAATGCAGGCGTGCACATGTAAATCCAAGTAAGCCGCCCCCAAGCGTAAAAAGCAGAACGCACGATTCCTGACAAATTCAAACAGACCGAAGCGTCTTACAACTAAAAAATCAAACTTCTAATAATAAATATATAAATATTGCTGCATTATAGATTAAATTCCTTTTCCACAGAAAAAATTGCAGCAGCTATGGGAAGGTCTATACTATTAAACTTATAGTTGTTTTAGCAAAGTAGCCAATAAGCATATAAATGCGCGTTATTCGTCGACTGTACTAAGCAAATTGAAATTACTTTCAATCCCCAACTACAAGAAATATTCTGAAGTATATAACGGAAAATTAATGTGTTGCCCTAAGTCAATAATGAATCTACAGTAGACCATACCAGTATGAAGCACTGCTTACAGCTAACATATTTAACATCCGAAAGGGCAAGGGCTTAGACTTCAGCTGTCCGAGGAACAACGATAAAGTACACATGCTAGAAGTCCTCTCGTCTACAAACCGCTTCGTTCGAAACGCGCAACTTCATACCTAGCCAATACTTGTTTAACACACCATGATGCAGACCTAAAAAGGTGCTCCACCAGTGATATTCACAGATATTCAATGGCATGAACAACGACAACTTAAAGGGGAAGCCCAGAAGACTGTGCCTGAAAAACAAAAGGGCTATAGAATGCTCGTGTTGTTTAAGTGCACCACTGAGGGAAAAAGAGAGCAATCTGCACTAACGTCGCAATAAATCCATCGTCACAATTTCCAGAGGTGGAGAAGAGCTCTTCATCCGGAATCCATAAACTTGTACTGATTTTGTCAGCTATCGAAATAACCCAACAAATTAATCTGTTCATTTAAAAGTCAAGGATTCCCAGCAATTTACCGTCTGTGGAATTCAAGTATTTCAGGTGCCTAATATTTAGGCTCCAAAGTTAAATAGCGGCAGTTCATTTTCCAGATCTCGCATGAGATTTTCGGTTCCCCACTTACTTTGTAATCGCCCTCCGCTGAATATTGGCATTTACCGGGCACTTATCATAATGCACAAATCCTATTGTACCAAGTTACTTTTTATTTATTTTTCTTAAATTGTGTTTGCTTGAATGCACCATTGAAGCCGGAGGCAGACGTTGATCATAAACTTTGTGATGAATGGGTGTCATTCACCTCCAAGGAAAAAGTGAATGCCGATCAAGCCTAGCCCAGATCACTGCACACAATTTATAATATTACCGAGGCAGAAAGTTAAACGCTGTACGTATTACCTTTGTGACAGCGCCCGCAGCTCTCTCACCTCTCAAGACCTGCATGATTTCTAACACGCCAGGTTTAACCTTTGACCCTACCCCTAACGTCCAAGACAGCACAG
>NW_020170532.1:85306-86988 GCF_000524195.1 Echinococcus granulosus | reverse complement strand
TGTGGAAGAGTGATATTAACTTTTGAGGGTGCAATATTTGCTATTCTTCCCCTAAAGGAACTTATAGGAGCTCAGTGGATGCCGGTCTTAACATAATTATTTTGAGCTGTCTTTCCTCCTATTAAAGGATGATCTCTCTTAAATCCTGCTAGGAGGCCAATGCAAAATCATTAAGTAAGCTAGGAAACAGACTCATTGCATATCAAAAGTACAGACGTCCGGAATGGGTCTATAAACTTGGCTATTTTATTTTTGTAAATGGACATTTAAGTAGCATTGGATGGACGGGTATTTGAATGTATACAGGATGGATGTGTGATCGATGGATGGAGGGGGAACGGGAACTGTATAGATGTTTTTGAAGACGTATTATAAAGAAGGTATGACTATTCCCAAAGTGAAATAGAAATTGACGAGTTTGTTTGTGCTTGTCGCTGAACGAAGGAACGGAATTGAGGAAGAATATTGTTATGTGCGTTGGAATAATCGGAAAAGAATGCATGAAAAGTGTGAGGGAGAACAGAAAATTGGAAAGGCAGAAAGAGGCAGGAGGGATGTAGCACCTTAGAACGACCCATAGTCGCCAAGTATTGCAAGATATATTGTGATTGCAGATGGACTCGTATTAGGCTCCTGTTCAATAACATGTTGTTAAACTCCGACTGAAGGTTGAAGTGTAAAATGCCTACTGGTTTCCAAGGCAGAGATTAGTGATTATTGGAAGAAGAGATGTATAGAACTGAGACAGATATACAAACAGGTTCACATTGCTTATTATTTGGTGCTCAAGAAAGTAAAAGCGCAACTTGTGATGTGTTTTTTAAGTTCACAGTAAGCAGTAAGCAGATGTTGAATTCTAATGCAATTTTTTAACTTGCTTTGTTATTCTTGCCTCGTAATGCATTCCATTTGTTCCCTCCAGTGCCTGCCCACCTCCTCCAAAACTTGCCTCTGCTACTCGAGCTCACTTCGTGCCATCATCGCCCATAAAATTTTACCAGTTAGAAAGCGCCTAAAATGAGATAAGGCTTATTTTGCCCCTTGCAAAAACCTCCACCACTTTGAGGTACCACAACTATACACGCCTTCAAATAGCTCCCCTTGATTGTTACCAATGCACTACATATAGCTTAACACTTGAGTGAGCTAAATATTAAACTTGTGAAAGCACCTGAAAGATAATTATGACCGTATTGTATGCGAAGTGAAACAAGCCATGCAGTTGTGACTTTAAGTGACCCATCGACTACTCGGCCTATCGAGGACTGTATGTATAGGAAGATGCAAATCAAAGCAAACAGCCTTTTGTTTAAGAAGGGATTAGCCTATCCACTAGATAGTAAGTTTTTAAACCTCCTCAGCCCTCATCTCCCCCTATTATATACTCAGCCGACTTCCTTGCTTGTCAGCCTCCAGACAGATCGGCACGTGCAAACTATTGCAACACATGAGCAGTGGTTGGCTTATTCAAAGTGCTCAAGGGAGCTCAGCATAAAACGATGAGAAAGTGCTGATATCTCTGTCATATGATCCCAAAAATCACCCCTTTTCTCCCCAAAATACAACCTATCCACTGGGAACAAAGAAGTCGATACTGCTGCAAAAAGTAGTCATTATTATCGTTGGAAAGTCTAAAGTGTAGAAACAAATTTCTCTTGAATGCTCCAGATTGCCGAGCTAAA
>NW_020170532.1:80878-85206 GCF_000524195.1 Echinococcus granulosus | reverse complement strand
CTTGAAACGAGTAGGCTTATTGGGTAGGCGCAGTCTGTCTGGGCAGTATTATGGACGGTGTGCAGTGGTCAGGGTTACGCTTGTTCGACGCACACTTCTGCCTTGGAGGTGAGTGACGCCGGTTCCATTGCAATTCTTTTGTTCTATGACTGCCTCTCAACTCAAAGGTGTATTCAAGTAAGTTTAAGAAAAGTGGGCAAATATGTAATTTGTTCAGATGGGTTTTGTGCATTATGGCAATCTCCTAGTAATTAATACTATTATGGGACGGTGATCACAAAGTAGATGTGCTGACGTCATTTAACTTTTGGCACAGGTTCTTCCCTCCTTAATTTCGCTGACAGTATATATGGTACAGTAAATAAGAGCTCTATGCGATCTTCGTAGAGGCTGAATGTTGGGCAAGTGAAACACTTGAATCCCTAAGGCGCCAAATTTTTACGTAGGCAGTCACCGGGGATGGTACATGACCATGACTTTAATTGTGAGTTAATTCTATGGCACCGTCAATCTGCAGTACGCAGTTTCGCTACAAGTAGGGTGGTTCTCTCCTTGAACATTGTTGGGATTTCTTGGTCTCAATCACCGCAACAGTCCCCAGGGCTGATTGTGTGAACCTGTAGTAGACGCCAAAGAGATGGCCAACTTAGATTGAACAGTCACAGTAGGCATTCAAACGCTCATCAAGCTCTTCCTATTCTTATTTGAGCCCATCTCATAGACTCATATTATAGTTGCTCTTCGTGGCATCCTGGCCAGTGCTCCTACATCCAATTTGAAAGGCTCCTGAATGTTTAATGGTAAACTGACAAAATAGCAATATAGCACGGCATTATTGTGCCGAGGATAAGTACCAATTGACATCTACTCCGATTTTATGAACTCCCTCTCCTGACTAATCAGGTTTTCACTACTTTAGGATGTCTACTCTTGGTCTGAATGGTTGTAAAGAGAGGAACACTACCGGATGGTCGCTACTGCTACAGAAGATTTGTTCCTCAACTCTGTCCATATTCTGGGTATTTGGGATGTAGTTAGGCGATGGCGTTCAATTAAATAGGGCACTTGCCTACAAAACCCATTTTATCCTTCTGTGCTCCCACCATTTGCCACTCTTTCGAGTGTGAACACTCTGATATTAGCACGCCAACCCTAGCACCGATGCCCAACTAAATACGATACCAAGTATAAGGCAAAAGAATATGTAAAAAATCCCCCAAATCAAACAGTCTTTCAGAATTGCGCTTGTTTTACAACTTTATTAATTAGGGAAGTCTTGACAGCCGAGGATATCCACCTCACCTACAGTGTTAAGAACCTGCCATGCGAACAGTCGTGGGAATCGCTTACTGTCCCATTAACAAGCACTTTTACGACGACAGTGGATTCAACCTCCAAAAGGCCGAGCTTATATTGCGCCTAAACCTCAGCGAGTAAGATTTGTCTAGCCACGACGACACACTCTACACTTAAAGAAGTTATGTCGGAAGGAGCCTATTATTATTATAGGGTCTTACAAACATTACGTCACCACTTGGGTAGCTGAGGAAGGACCTGCAAGTTGGGCAGAGGAAGGGAGGAGGTAGTGTCGCATCCACCATGTCCCTCTCTTCCCACGCGGAGGAGGTGGGATAGAAAATAAGAAAAGAAATGCTAGCCAGGAAGGAGAGGTTAGGGGAAGGTGGCTCTGGAGTCAAATTTTTCTTATTAATTTGTAATTCACAAATTATGTGTCTTGATAAAGAAGGAGACACAAAGGACACTTTGATAAATGTCCTGCTGTCTCTTCTTCGCTCGCAATTCATTTTCACTCCCCACTTAAACAAAGTGTCTTGCCAATTCCCATCAACTGCCAAATTAAGCGATTTCTCCTTTTGATGAAAAGGGTGACAAGTTGAAATAATTTCTAAGGGCTGATAATTGGCTTAGGGTGCTCTACATTTAGAAGGCCACCCGATCACTGACCATAATAAGTCCCACTCCATCTGCAACAAACCACCGAATGGTTGAGATAGCCGTATTTCGGACATACACACCCCAAAGTTGTAATGTCTTACGTAATCTAGCATTCAAAATCAAATAACTTGGCTACATACATGCAAGGTTCTACCTCATTCGCTTCAAAATATATTTGCCCCTGAGAAATATCGCCCACTTTATCCAGACATCGCTTAAACAATTACATCCCACCTCCCTTTTAACATATGCTCAAACCATTTGACTCCATTACGTTGACAAGCAAGTAGACAGACGTCAACTTCGTTTCTTTTTCACAAGTAGACACTTGACATTTTCAGTGGATAAAGAATTGCCGCATTTCGTGGGCATCGTCTTTGGGAACCAATTCAGGTAAGAATGATCATGCATCGAACAGCGACTCGCACTGTTGCCAAACCACTACAGGCGATGTAGCATCCACAGAAGTCTTGGGTACTGAGGGAAGACAAAACCAATACAGAATCCGTAAGGCGCAAGCGGATTTGGCTGGATGCGTTTGTGAATTACAATTTCAAACTCACTATTGATTGGGAAATTTCTAACTGAACCGACGGTAGAGACATTGCCCAGAATATATCCACTCACTACCCTCCCTCTTTATTCAGAACTCGGGTGCACTGATCTCCAGTGATTTTTGTCCTTTCTTCTAAACTATCAGGGTACCTCTCGCCTTCTTTTCTCCCTCGTTCCACTCGCCAGAGGTTTCCGAGTGAGGCAGAGGAATATGGTAGGTGCAAATAAAGTTAGGCCCAGAATAAAGAGTCGGAGTGGCAGTTTTAGTGGAGGGGTTAGAGAAGGAGGACGATGACGAGAGCGTTGAGGAGAAGAAGGGAGAAGGCGAATAGGTGAATGAAAAACATTCACTTTTGGCTGTCAGAAATTCTTAGAGCATTGGGAGAATTGAAGTTGTGCTCCTCGGGCGCATCATGTTGAATGCTCTTGCAATTTACCCACTTGGAAGTGGTTTCTCAAGTCCTCGGTCTCCACTGCCCACGACATTTAGAGAAGAGTACAAGTTGTCGCTTTGATTCCACGTCCACATGTACTGTACCAGATAAAAGTGAGTGGTAGCTGTAGTGGACAGACGACTCTTGCAGTTGCCTAAGTAACACAGGAGGATCAGCATCTACAGAAAAGCCCTGGAGGAGGAACACTGGATTTGGTAAACTGTGAGAGAGATCAGTGAGATTCGTGTGAATTTTATGCTGTTAAGGGGTCCAACATGAGGGAGACTGGGCTACACCCGAAGAGGGAATCACTGATCTCACCTTTCCTCATGGACTCATGCTGCCCTACTGCACAAATCATGTGTCTCATTGGGTTTTCCAAATCTGGTCGTGCAAAATGACCACTTTGTACGATGGAACGCAGTCTGCCGATCAGAGTGCTGGAGACCAAATAAATCTTTAGAAGGGAGTCAAACTCAGCAATCAAATACGCTTCAGCGCAGTTCACCTGAGATGTAAGCGGACCATTACCGACTGCTGTTCATTGTAAATGTTTTGTACCTGTTGACGGGGCCCTTTTACGCTTCACTGCACAGGATTAACTAGAAGGACAAAATGGATTTTGATGAAGCTTAGTGCACTTATTTCTAGTCAAAAGATATTCTAAGAATTTATTTCAAAGACAAAACGAAAATGACGAAATCGAAGTGACTTATTTTGCTGAGAGCTAATTCGTTCATTGATGAGTCCTTTCGTTCCATTTTCAAGGCATTAGAACAGTATCACATCACTTTTTGACCAGGTCTAATATCCACCGTCGCCACTATATGTTATTGTTAGGAGAGATCACATTTTGATGCTGCCTTGCTCAAAAGCTGTCCCAGTTGTTTTCATGTTAATTGTTTACTTGCGAGACCAAGTAAAATATAACACATGGCACGATAGAATCTTCCTTAGCCAAGGGTATCCTGATCCAATCGCTTTTTCTGTAGATACAGCCACTTATTTTAATGAAAGGCAAAATCAATCAGTCACCAACCTTGTGTTGCGATAATTTAGTCTGGATGGATTGAGTGAGATAAAAGTACGAGAGGTGGGCATAAGAGAGATAGAGGTAGGTAAATAGAGCACGGAGGCACTTCCGGAAAAAATAGTCAAACCTCCAGCTAACCAGGGAGATATGTATTTGTTTGCTCGATGGTATTGCTAGCTTTAGATGCAAAATGCTTTTACTAGCACCAAAAACCACACGCATGGGACCTGTCTACCTACTGATTTCAGTAGTACAGTCATGCACAAGCAACTAATGGTTTACGAATTCATTTCACTACTTTAAATGGGGAATTCTTTTGTCAAAAGCAGTTAAAAGACAGAGTCCTCTAG
>NW_020170532.1:76000-80778 GCF_000524195.1 Echinococcus granulosus | reverse complement strand
CATGTACCACAGCTATTTTACTGCTCCCATGTTCTTCCGTGGCGTAATGGCTTTCTGCAGTGTAAAGTCTGGGTGAAAGCGATTTCACAGCATATGGAGAGAAGGCAGTTTTCAAATCTCACCGTTAAGTAGATTTGTGGAGAGAAGAAGGCGTGTTGATGCGGGGTATAAAGGCGTTAGAGGAGAGTTTGTGATGGGTGAGGTATGACAGATGATGCATGCCGAGGCAGGGCAAGGCGTGAGGTCGCATTCAGTGAGGACAGTCAGAGCATGCGTGAATTTTTGGTTAGCTCTTTGTCACTGATACCGCTGATGGTGTTGACGTCGATGTGGGGGTTGGCATAATTCCTTTCTATCAAGGGTAAGTCAGTGTATTTGAACTGCGGGAATCGTTCCTTTTCTATCTCGACTACCCAAAGTCGACAAACATATCATTGCAAGGAATTTATAGCTTCCGCGTGACCACTTACTAGCTTACGCACTCATTTAGCCAATAAACACACCCTTCACTGTCATCCATAGGCGTTCTGATGCCATTCGCCAATGGTGCCACATATTTACTCCATGACTACTTATTGCAAATAAATAGCAGTTACTGCTTGTGTGATTATGCATAGCAAGGCAAAGAAAGTCATCAGAATGTGGAGGGCATTGGTGGAGGCCAAATAAAAGAAATCGCAATTTCTGCAAAACTCTTCAACTAAGGAAACAATGCATCATTCTGGGCAGAGTGCAGGGAAGTGGAATATTTCTCATTGAGCAAGTCACCTGATGGTACCTCAGATGAATGACAATTAGGATCTACCCTTCCTGCAATGTTGCTGCTGTTTTGTCCGCTAACCATTAAACATCCACACACCTTTCATAAGCCATTTTAATTAGCTGTAGAAGCACCTAATTGGGTATCAAGAGGAGCAATTGTGGCATGAGGCAAACAGATGGGCCCAGAGAAGCATAGGGAAATGTCGATGAGCGTTTGGATGCCTACTGTGACTGTCTCATCCAAATCAGCCACCATCCTTGCTTCTGCATCAGGTCTAAGCAATCAGAATGGGTAAGTTGCGGTGATTGAGACCAAGAAAGCTCAACAGCATTTGCAGCAGTGAACTCACTTGCAATGAGACTGTGCTCCTGCGCTTATGCAGCAGAACAACGGTCTCGCAGAATTCACCCACGATTAAGGTCAAGGCCTTTAACCTTCTTCGACGACTTCCTAAGTAGTGATTTATCATCGGTGGGATTAAGGCATTTCAGCTGCCTGACGTTCAACTTGTACGTAGATCGCGTGGAACTCTTATTTGCTGTATCCAACTGCTGACCGTGAATCTGATCGGAGGGGGAAACCGTGTCCAAAGTTAAATGGCGTCAGTTCATTTACAAGGTATCGCATAGGAGTGTTGCTTTCCCACAATTTGCGATATTCTCCACAACACGAGCATTAATGGGAGACTGCCATAATGCACAAATCGTGTTTCCTTGACTGCATCGTTGAGGTGACAAACACGTGAACCGATCCCGATGCTGCCTATGCAACGAAATGCCGCTCGATTTGGAGCAATGATAGAAAAGCCTAAACCATTCACAGCACAAGGAAATCCTCTCACCCATCATCAGCACTACTTGATGCTGTGGTCACAGTCACTGACTCACACTATGGTGACCTCCATCAGCGAGACTGGATGCGCATGCGCCCACACACACATACACACACATCACGCATGTGTTCACCCAGTCGCCTTGGTCATTCAGGTCGCCTGTCCTCATACCTCCACCTTCTGAGTGTTTGCATTTTGGTCTAGTTAGTATGCAGACATGCATCGCCACCACATAGAATCTGCAGATCACAAGTATTGGTAGCCAGTTCAAAACAGTGGCAACCCAGTTTATGCCACTTGCGTTTTGTTTCACATCATGCTCAAAAGCCCAATGTTGACTCCCACACATCAGGACGTGACATAAAGAGGAGAAAGAATGATATTTTTGCAAAATCCTACAACGAATTGAACATTTGTAAAGTGCACCCAGGATTCACAGTTTTCAATTTTCAAAGAAGCAAATGAATTCGCTGACATTGTTATGGCATAATCACACACATGGCTCAGAAATGTTTGCGACTAGAATAGGAGCTGATTAGTTTCTTTTTCTTATTTAAATGGTTAGTTACCTGTGGGGACTCTTCAGTCTCTACGGAGTTAGCTTCAGCTCAGCAACGCGATCTTCTGTTCAAGCCTATGGGTTGAAAATCCTTTCGAACGCAATAATTTCATTATTCCTCTACTTTTCCTACAAATTCTGACACTCGAATTAAAAAGATTCACTAGAGGAAGGTCTAGTTGGCAAAGCTTTGCAAAAAATTGCTCTACTTAAGCGTATGCTGCAATACAGTGTGAGCCTCATCAAAGACAGGCGTCTGGCACTGGGTGTAGACATGCGACATGCCACACTGTCGTTGCTCGTGACTCCTCGTAGAGGCCACAATCACCCACTTTACCCTTTTTGCACAAGACTATATTGCATCTGTTCTGCAAACCATGTGTGAGTCCCACATCATAATGTAATGCAAATGAGCCAATTCATCCACAGCTTGATTAATAGCAGTCTCAATCCAACCTTGACTTCACACGGCCTCTAAAATACATCACCCCAGTTTAATGTGTGCAAACCTCAAGTAGTGGGTCGATATTGCCTCTATTTTCCGGTAGTGCGATATGGTGAAATGGTGTCCAATTCAACTGACAATGCCACTGGACATTCTAATTTTGTATGATGTTTGTACAACCTGGAAAAGAATTGGTTACTCTTTTCCTCCTTTGATAAAAAGGGGTCCGAATTAGAACATATTCATTTCACAAGATTTCATGTTGCACTTCTCTGTAGGCTTGCGGTCACTTTGAATTCAGTCATAAGAGTAAATTCCCAACCAAAATGCAGCATTTGGGAGCATGTATGGCAGGAAAGTCTGGCCCAGCATCTGGTGAAGTGCCAGTCATATAAGTTGGAGATGTCATTGCGACAAATAGTTGGATAGAATATAAAATCTGCACTATTAGCAAATTGTTTTACCATCAATTTTTGCTAAATGAACTTCATAGATTTTGAAATGGTGGTTCAAGTGGGAAAGCGATATTAATGTCAAAGTGAATTGCTTTTGAAGTTGCAATTGCCATCACGAATTTATGTCGCTGTGCCGTGCATTGGAACGCATCAAACGCCTTCGACTTGCACAAATTCACATTAAAAGTATTCTCCATAACAAAAGAAGCATAGTAATTCAGATGCTGCCAATGCAGTGAAATGCGATGCGAATTGGAGCAATGATAGAAAAGCCTTAACTGTTCACGGCAATTGGAAACCTCTCGCCTCTCACCACCACTACATGCAGTGAACGCGGTCAGTGACTGCGGACTTGGTAACCTCCATCAACCTGACAGGACACCCAATGCACACTCTTACCACGTGGGTTGACCCTGCCGCCTTCGTCACTCAAAACGTCTGTCCCCAATTCTTCACCTTCTCATTCTTTGGATATTGGTCTAATTTGTATGCAGACATGGACCGCGACAGCATAGAAACCGCAGGTCAAAAGCATTCACGAACCAGACGAAAACAGTGGCAACCCGGTTAATATCACTTGCTGTCTGTTTTGCACCAGGGTCAAAAGGCAAATGTTGACTCCCACACGGCAAGACATGTGACATGGTGTTTGTGTAAAATGCTACGATGGGATGAACACCAACCATGCGCTCCCAGCATTCAGAGTTTTCAATTGTCAAACGCACAAATGAAGTCCCCAATATTGTCGCAGCATCAGTGCACATATCTCGCGGATGCTTGGGATTAGAGCTGTCATCGTTTTTCACATTTTGCATTAGCATCAGCGAATTAGGTATAGTCATGCCATTGGCTCACGTGTGCAGTGGTAGCCACTGCACGAATGACCAACTGTTATTAGGACTCGGATATAGCATCTGACATCACGCCAACCGCAACCGTCGGTTTGAATGGTAAATTAAACAAACCAAATTCAGTGGTGGATTAAAGGGTTTTACAAATCATCATATTTTACTTAGTGTAAGAAATGGGAACTTTCTAATACTCACCTCTATTCCCCAATCGCAGAAAAACCACTAGCTGTTCTCCTGCACTCGTCGCTCCTGTTCACTATCTCACAAGTTTCCAAATATGCTCTCTGTTCATATAGCCTGATATTGTGGATTGATGTCAACACCATTGACTGAGGTTATGGCGATTTCGTAAATAAGGATTCCAAATCACCAGACTGTGACTCCTTCCAATATGTTTAAAGTCAATAGATGTGACAAATTTCGAGTCACATTCAGGTTATTATTTAAAGGCAATTGGAAATAAATCTGAACGATTTATTTTGCTTTCAATGCATTGCGCCACTTGAGAAACCGAAATAAGTGGCATCAAAATCTGGCAGTGAATAATTACTAATCTAATGCACTCAATTGTGCATTCAGTCCCTTCCGAATTTCACGGCCCCTCTCCAAAGAGTAAATTTTGCTGCTTCATCGAGGAAAGTATGACATGCCATCACATTCCTCCTAAAATGCTTCATAATCCAGATTCGTTTCTCCCAAATCCCATCTGGAGGAGGCATAGTGGAAATTATACACACATACATAGCACTGGCCTGCCCTGTCTGCATACACTGCAGCGCATCGACCAGCGACGGCTACAACTTTCAATCAGTTCAATTCCTCTAGCTTCAACGCACAAACCGCAACCTTTATTTGGGGAGCATATTTTAACTT
>NW_020170532.1:73697-75900 GCF_000524195.1 Echinococcus granulosus | reverse complement strand
GAATTCGCAAACATCGTTATAACATAATCACACATATACCGCAGAAATATTTATGAGTGGAGCTGTCGAAATTCGCTAACATTATTATCGCATAATCACACACATGCCGCATAGAAGTGAAAGCTGCTTCACCGTAAGTAGTAATGATGTTTCCTGCTTGCGCAGGATACAGCGGATACAGCTATTCGGAACGAATAATTGCAAGGCCGAAAATCCCGTTGCGATTAACCACGCCCTTTTGATGGAATCGGCTCCAATTAAGCAAAACTGCAATTTCGTCAACGGCTCTTACGCCTCTTACCATTGTACACGACAGGCGATGTCATGCATTTATCCACACTACTTCGGCTAACGTATGACATAGATGATTTCGTTGGCTGCTTAGCGCCTTAGTTCCCCGTTTACTTACTTCAGAGTATTCGGTGTGTTTTAGGTGCTGTCGTACTTACGGTAAAGCAGCTTCCACTTCTATGCGGCATGTGTGTGATTATGCGATAACGATGTTTGCGAGTGGTGGTTTTCCACCCTACCGAATGAGCATTTATGTATGTGAGCATATAGTTTACATGGACGACGTAGAACTAACCTTTGGTGGAATTGCGCACGACACACCGTCTTTTGTGCAAAGGACTAGCGCAGTACATTCGCTTGTGAATGCGAAAATTCTTGATTTTTGAAAAGCTACCACAAATGCTGAATTTGAACGACGCAGGCGCACTGACAGGCTTCTTCGTGTTTCAGGCTTCTAGATCGGAGAATACGTGGCTGGGTGTAGAAAGGGGGGATTTTATTTTCCACCTCTTGTTACACTTAACTTCCCACTTCCACCAATGTTCCCCTGACACGTTCTTATTACCTGAGTTCGTGCGTCACATATACATGACGCCCTTGTTTGGGAAGTAGTAAAGTAGATCAAGTGGGAGAAAATGCGCCAATGGTCATCCATATCGTAGCAGTAGAACGTAGTGGTTGATGACTGTTTTTTTTTCTGTTATTACATTTATTTAATGCTTGATGGCGGCCATGTACACATGTACACATTTATTAGCTTCTATTCGGAAGACAAAGTAGTGTGTAAGGTCAAGTGGACTCGTGGAGATAAATATTCATTTCCTTGTTGATCGGAGTGAACTAAGTGTGTGAGCCAAGGTGGCACTATGTGGATAAGGTTTTATCATCTCTGGTATCAATGAGTGGAATATTTGGCTATGAATCCCTTTGAATTTAGGGGTACTCTCCAGTTTAAGTAAAAACAAGAGCTGAAAAACGGTCGCCATAATTATCCAGTTATTATTATTTTTACGTTTTTTATTTTTCAACGAATTAATGCTCTTTAAGCTTTGTCGCAACTTTCTGCAATCCTTCCTCACCGCACTGCTTTCTATTTTTTAATTAGTTGGCGTAAGGTAAACCCTTGTCAACAAGTGCTTTGTGGGAGGTAGAAGAAACTGTGTACGGTTTCGTCTCTTTCTTCTCTTCATTGGCAAAACACTAGGCTTTAGAACCTCTGCTACTTTCCTTTGGTGTTTGTGCATCATAGCGACAATGGCTTGGAAGGGGAGAAAGGGGACTGTGCAGAGCCTGGTTTTCCACTCCACTACTGCTTCATGACCTGGCATTGCATTCTTTTCATTCCCTTTTTTATTTGTTAAGTGGCGGAACCGATGGACATTGGAGCTTTTGCTCGTTCACTCCAACTCTTGTGCGAGGCAGCTCGTGTGATGCTCTGGCATGTTTCATGTTGTACAAATTTTGCAGGCTTTCTGTGGATTCTTTCCTACTTCTCCTCTTCAAATGTCTATACTTTCTTACGTGTACACCCCTTCGCCTTTTTTGCTTGGTAGACCACAAGGTCCATGAATTACGCCTCCCTTCATGCCTTCTCTCTCACTACGGGTAAATTCGCTGGAATTAGTGCTCGACCTCATCAGTTCCTCTTGGAGCTGCCTCTGACTGTGTCAAGTTGCTATCAGTGAAACGCACGACTGTTTCGCTACCAAGGCAGCCACAAGGGTAATTCTGTTCCCTTTTCGTGCTGCTGCTGCTATTTTTAGAGGTGTGTAAATCCTCCTTTGCGAGTGCGCATTCCTAAGTATCATATGCGGCATTTTCCAGCCTTTGTGTTATTTTTTTCAAATTTTTCAGCAGACATGTGGAAACAATCTATTATTGCTATGATTTGCTAGGAGGCATTACCTGTTTC
>NW_020170532.1:72254-73597 GCF_000524195.1 Echinococcus granulosus | reverse complement strand
CAACCACCGCACCTCCAACTACTACACGGGCAACCACCACAGCTCCAAGGACTACAGCGACTACCACCACCAGACGACCATCCACAACTGCAACTACTAGACCAACTATGACTACTGCACCACTGAAGACGACTTCACCAACAGCAACTTCTACGATGCAAGCCAGCAGTGAGATGACCACCTCACAAATGTCCCTCCTTTCACCATCTACTCCACTTCACCTCCTCACCTCCCTCCTTCTCTTCATCGCCTCCGCTGTGCTTCTCTAATCCCCACCGCATTTCACTTCTCTTGCACATTTTACTTCCTATTTTTCTATTCTTGTCATTTGGTTCGGCTCCATTTATCCCATAAAGATTTACTCATTACTCATTATTTGCTTCACTGCATGGAGATAGCACGGTGGCAGTACAACCGCAATTGGCATTTATTGAGATACTCCACATTATGAAGCAGGTGAATTCATTTGTCAGGTGGCATTCATGCCGTTTAGTTAATGGCCAAGTGAAGACTGCTAGTGCACAATAGGAACGAGTACGTCTGACAGCCTCATCTCGGCAGTTCCTTTGCTGTAGTGACTTCCCACTGCTTCACTGTACAGACACCCACACTGCAATCGGAATGGTAGAAAGCAATGTGAACCGAAGTGCACAACTGTCCTTGCAATTTGTCAGGTGTGTGCGTGCCCCAATTGTTTAGTGGTACAAGATGTTGAAATATGCTCACTGAATGCAAGTAGTGGCTTGTGTGTTGAAGCACAAAGAAATGGAACGCGGATGGTGGATGCTGGTGGATGCTCAGTCGTGTGTGGGATAGTGTAGCCAAGTGCACAGCATTTGGGGTTGTAGTTTGGGCCATTCAATATTGAGACGTGTTGTGAGAGGAAGGTTTCCAGAGAATGATGAATTTGAAGAAGAATGTGGTAGCATTTGTTCGTGGAGAGTGGCGCAAAGTGTATGATTCACTGGTGGACCTTAAAATGGGGAAGTCACTGAATGCACAGTGGGAAGCACCACTTTCGTAATTTTCTACTACGTGGCTGGGGTCTTCATATTTCCATTACTCAAATGACGAAACGCAACAAATTCAGATGGAATGGGCTAAATTTGTACCCTTTTGTTTCCATTGAATGACCTGGTAGCTGCTTGAATGTGGTGGCACCTATCAAGCTTTAGCAAAGTGGATGGTGGCTCAGTTAGGTGATGTGGTGTCCCTACTTGAGAATTCGCCATAACCTCGCAATATAGTGTGTTCACATCAATCGACAATATCACGCTGTATGACGAGGAAACAATTGGGTAGTCTTGCACGATGTTGAATGCGAGCAGCATGAACAGGGGAAT
>NW_020170532.1:70659-72154 GCF_000524195.1 Echinococcus granulosus | reverse complement strand
TGAAATAAACTGAGTTGCCACTGTTTTGAACTGGTTACCAATACTTGTGATCTGCAGATTCTATGTGGTGGCGATGCATGTCTGCATACTAACCAGACCAAAATGCAAACACTCAGAAGGTGGAGGTATCAGGACAACGTCTTGGGTGACTAAGGCGACTGAGTCAACACACGTGTGTGCGTGTTTGTGTTTGTGTGTGTGTGTGTGTGTGTGTGTGTGTGTGTGTGTGTGTATGGGCATTCAGTCTGTCTGATGGAGGTCACCATGGGGTGAGTCAGTGACTGTGTCCACTGCATGCAGTGCTGATGATGGGCAAGAGGGTTTCCATGTGCTGTGAATAGTTCAGGCCTTTCTATCATTGATCCAAATCGGGCGGCATTTCACTGCATTGGCAGCATCAGGAGTGCCTCACGTGTTTCTTTCGACGGATGCATCTGTTGTGCATTTACGCAAGTTGAAAGTGTTTAAAGATTTCCTGTGCACAGCAAAATGATAGAAAGTTGTGATGGAGATTGCGACCACCAAAGCAATTCACTTTGTCATCAACGTCGCCTCCTCACTTGGTCCACGGTAAGAAATAAATCTGCAATTGTTGAGCAAGAACTGGTACTTAGGTAATTTGCGAACAATGCAATATTTCCATGCATTGCGAGTAGTATTATTGAGGGGATTCGCAAAGACAACTGCATCTTACATGGCCGTCATTTCGAGGGAAGTTTTAAGGGAGACTTCCTTGACATACATGCTCTCAAATACTCAATAGTGATTGACAACCTACTCTCGCTACTGGATTTATTTAATGCGCAGGCCCAAGGCAAAGCACTACGTTAAATCGTGTGAGATAAAAACGTTGTTTGCTCTCTTCCAATGGAGGAAACGGGATGACTGGCTGTTTGCCAGGATGTGCTTCTCCCATTCATTATCGTACACTACTAGACCATGTGGTGCCATCGCCAATTGATTTGAACACCATTTGACGATATCACATCACTGCACAATTGTGACATTGCTGTATGGTGTGTTGTGTGTTGGAGAATTTGTGAATACAAGGTTGAGTTGAGGCTCCAATCAATGCAGCTGTCATAAGGAATGTGTTTTGCAACAATTCAACAGGGGAATGCCATGCGACACTGCGATATTGTGATGGAAGATGGAATAAGGAGAAGTAAAAAATGGGTCCCTCCAATCCTTTTTCCAATCCGTCCCACAACGACAATAGCAATACACTCTCCTGCGCTATCTACAACTAGAAGAGCATCCATCAGAAACTCCCCAGACTTCATATCCACAAATTGGAGTATTAAGTCGGTGCTCTGCCAGCAGTGCCTGTAATGGGACTCACAACAGCAACGTCAGATTGGATGACTGTCGTTTCGAACAGAATTCCGGAAATCCTATTGAGGACGCACTCGCCATAAATAACCAGTAAATGAATGAATTGTTCTTTCTCCTCCTCCTCCTCCTCCTCCTCCTCCTCCTCCTCCTCCTCCTCCTC
>NW_020170532.1:64005-70559 GCF_000524195.1 Echinococcus granulosus | reverse complement strand
ATCGCCTTTTCACTCTAGCCACACTATTAAATATCACGGCATTTATAAGGCAAAAATTGGAAGTTAAATAATTTGAGAACAATGCAGCATTCCCATGCATTGCAAGTAGTATTATTGAGGTGAAATCAACGACAACTTCATCTTACACGGCTGTCTTTCAAAGGGAGTTTTAGGAGAGACTTCCTTGACATGCACGTTCTCAAATGCTCAGTGGTGTTTGACAATGTACTCCCGTTACTGGATTTTATTAGAACGTAAGTCCAAGGTAAGGTGCCAAATTGAATCGTGTGGAGTGAAATCGTTGTGATGCTGGTCTCTCTTTCCCAATGGAGGAAATAGGATGATAGCTATTTGCCAGGATGTGCTTCTGCCATTCACCGTCGTGTAAAATTAGACCATACAGTGGCATTGCCAATTGACTTGAACACCATTTCACGATGTCATCACTAGACAATTGTGACATTGCTGTGTGATGTGTTGTATGTTAGAGAAATTGTGAACAGAGGGTTGGATTGAGGCTCCAATCAATGAAGTTGGCGGAAAATTGTGATTTGTGGCACTTAAACAAGGGAATGCCGTGCGACACTGTGGTATTGTGACGGAAGGTGGATTGGGGAGAATTAAAGGACAGGTCCCTCCCATTCGTTTTTAATCTGTCCCACAACGTCAATTGCAATGCACTCTCCTACGCTATCTGCACCTAAAACAGCATCCGTCAGCAACTGCCAAGATTTCATACTCACAAATTGGAGCATTAAGTCGGTGCTGTGCCAGCAGTGCCTGTAATGGGACTCACAACAGCAGCGTTAGGTTGTATGACCGTTGCTCCGAGCAACATTCCGGAAATCCTATTGAAGACGCAAGCACTATAACTAGCCAGTGAAAGAATGAATTGTTCTTCTTCCTCCTCCTCCTCCTCCTCCTCCAACAAAAACATTGCTGGTGAACCATACGGTCATTTTACCATTATTCCTTTGGAACGAGCGGTCTCATTAGATCGGCACAGTTTGTCTTGGTAATATTAAGGACGATGTGCAGTGAGCATGATTATGCTCGTTCGGCGTACACTTCATTATTGGAGGTAAGTGACACCAGCTACATCAAAACATTCGTGCTCATTAACCACCCCTCACCTCAACTGTACATTCAAGGAAACACGATTTGTGCATTATGGTAATCTCCCATGAAGCACGCTAGTTCGATTCGGCAGACGGGTAGAGTGGGAGAGGGGAAACAGTGAAATGCATCTGTAAATCAGCGTGACCTCAAATGGAAAAAGCTAGAATTCGTAGTCGCTGCAATGATCTGGCAGTTCATCTTTGTAGGAAGTGAGGGTTTCGACGCTTGCACCATCTCCAGCAGCAAATTCACCGACTGAAGAAGAACAGAATGAGTGAACAAACGGGCAGACGCAAATGTCAATTATCGGGGCTAGTGAAGGAAAGGGAAGGCATAGCAAGATTTAAATTGACCTGCCTACTTCACTTTACGGATTATCAGTTTGCCAATGCTGAACATTGTTATGATTGTTTGCAGTGCGAACCGCCATACGATCACTGGCACTGGGATTTCACCTCACTTCCATTGGAACTTTCTGCTGGAACCGTTGAAGTCCTCAATGCAGTTATTTGTACTGGACGGAAGTTGGCCATTCACCTGTGCTGGCTGGGTGGCTACAAATCGGTGAGTTGAGGTGAACCTCCTCAAGTTATCTCCTATTATCTCATCGAAGGCCTTGGAAAAACTAGCGAGAGAAGCTTCCACTGAACGAATCGAATTGATAGCTATCCTGAAGAGTGAGTTCGTGATGTATGGGTAAAATAGGATTACACGGATGTTAGGGTGATTCACGTTTATCAACCGTTGGCCCATCAGCTAAAACCGACAAGTAAAGGGTCGTAGCATGCTAGGCACAAATTATTTGGACGTGCACAACTGAAAAAAGGAGTGCTACACTTGTTAATAAAACACTCAACATCACCCAACAGAATGCCTCGTCTTCTTGCCCACTTAAAACTTGTTAGTAGTAGAACGACTACGTGAACATGCGGACTGATCCACAGCAGACGGCATCTAGACCGGTGGAAAGAGCTGAGGTAAGGGTAAGAATCCAAAACGGTCGAATAGGCGATTGGTTGCAGTAGTGGACGCATCCAAAGTGAAACTAGTCCAGTGCCAAATTCAAGGATCGCGAGCCCTAATCCCTATCACCTACACACATCTATTCTCATCTCCTCCTCACCAAACCCCCACTCCTACGCCACAAGACTCCGAATACCGGCAATGAGGCACAAGTATTTGGTCCACTTAAATTGTAAGAAGTCCGAATGCACACGCCCACAATTGTACGGAGCCCTAAAAGGGAGACGAAAACTGCAAGGAATATCGAAGATGTCCTGAGGGGAAATAGGCTCAAGCCAAACCGAGGCGGTGGATGCTCTCCTCACTCCCACCACCTCGCCCATCGTTTCGTGAATACCACTTCCAGTCCCACCGTTCCAAGCATTGAATTTCCATGCAAGTGAGAAGATAGTCGACTGCAACACCGCTGATCCCTCTCGGTTATCCTAGTGGGTCTGCATCAAATTGATGGCTATTGTAATGTGTCAGTTCGTGACATATGCGTAGCTTAGGATAGCACGGTTTGAAATAGTGATTTTCACGTACCAACTTATGGCCGACCAATTAATACCCATAAATAAAGGACCATGACATGCAATGTACAAATCCTTTGGACGTGCACTTTTAAAAAAGGACTGCTTCACTTGTTTGTGAAATACTCAGCACCATCCAGCAGTAGAGGCCCACAGGAAGCCTCGTCTTCATGCCTCCTCAAAAAATATTTGTAGGGGAACGACTACGTAGACATGCGAAAAGATCCATGGCGGACCGCATCCAGACTGGTAGAAGGAGTTGAGATGAGGGGAAGTATTCAAGCCGGTTGGAAAGGTAAACGGTACCAGTAGTGACCGCATCCACAGAGAAATTAGCCCAGTGCCAAATTCCAGGATCGCAACCGACAACCCCTAACACATATACATTGGTTCTTAACTCCTCCTCACCAATCACCCACTCTCACTCCACAAGACTCTAAGTATCGGTAATAGGGCATAAGTATTGAGTCGGGTTAAATTATAAGGAGTCAAGAAGCATACAATCAAGCACACGCATGTACAGAAACCTAGAAGGAAGATAAAATTCACAGAGAATGCGAAAACTATTCCATGGGTAAATAGATTCAAGTCAAACCGAGGTGGCGAATCGCCCCCTTACTCCCGCCTCATCATCCATCGTTTCATGAATACCACACGCATTCCCACTATCCCAGTCATCGAGCCTCCATGCAAATAAGAAGATACTTGGCCGCAACACCACTGATCCCTCTAGGTTGCCCTGGTGGATCTGCAGTTTCCTCCTCTATGTGGCTGGATTCGGGGGGAGGGGATAGATACTGGCCATCACGCGTATCCACACCTAGTCGTAGGGCCATCGTCCTAAAAGCAACAAAAGGGAAACTCATGTCAATGTAACAGTCTCAAGACCACCCTATTGGCAGAATAATTGGGCTATAAAGTGACTAGCAGTCAGAAATCTGCTGACGCATCCACCCACCCACCACTTGCGGAAGGTACATGTAACAAACCCAAATACTTGCCCAGGCCCAACAATACACTCCTTGCCATCAGCCCGTAGACAACCATTAGAAAAACACAAGCTAGCGAATCCCAAAATTGCACAACTGAATGCAGGCAAACACTAAAATGTAGAGAAGCAAATGAGGCACGGAGTAACTCAGCATTTCCAGCTTCTCTTGGTAACAAGTGACGTCATTTACCGAAACACATGCACGTAGACGTTATGCGCGCATTCAAGTAGAGCTTCTAATTCCCTACCAGGTAAAACATGCCGACTGCTGTAAGTCGAGGAACTGTGACAAATTTGTGTCCAATGCATCATATGGTAGCCAAGCAGTTACTGTCCGCCTCGCTTTGAATACATCAAATACAATTGCAAACAAGGGCGAGGAGAGACTGACTATATTACGCCTCAGCAAGACGAGAGCAACACAAACCGATCACTGAAGTCTCGACTTGAGGTGTGAAAGTCAATAACTGATCGGAGTACCATGTGTTCCATATGCAAGATACATTTCACCAACATGGATAATAAGGCAACCGAAATAAAGCAAGTTTTACCATGCATTACCTGTAGAAAAAATTAGAACGAAAAGGAAATATAAAAATCTTGCCTACTACGTATATTGAATCCGTTAGTGCACAAAATGCATGACAAAATCACTAATTGTATTCCATTCTTACCTAGGCAGATCAGCCGCAATCCATGAAAAGCTGATTATTTCACTACAAACTGCTTCGGTTAACAACTGCGACGTGTCAAGTAATGAAAGAAAGCGAGATTCACGCTTAGTGCTGTTCGGCAATGCCTCCATTAACAGCAGATAACGCTTCTGGAAAAATGAAATCCACTGTTGCAGACTGAAGGATCCGCATCATCTTTAGCACTGAGCAAAACAAAATCTCTAGTTGACTTTTCCATTTTTTCAACAAATAAAGACCTATTAATCAAAATCCACTGTCATTAGGAGAATTGGGAACGCAAAACACCTCGAAGGGAGCTTATACTACCCACCTGGAGAATCATTCAGCATAACAAACCTATGGAGACGATTTATGCCTATAAACACTGCATAAAATCACAAGTTCTTTTTTAAAATTGCTTGTGGTAGGCATATCTTTTGTTGCATTCAATGCACACACCTGCATGCATACAACTGCAAAATTGAAATATGAAATGCTTACAACGTATAGCCAAGATTTTGAACATTCGCATGACATGGACCGCAAAAAATACGAATTTTGTATTTTAAACTAAACACATTATTGGTTGCTAAATCAGGCATCCCCAAATGTTTGAGAGGTGCTTTATGAAATATTTGTGCCTCTGAACTACATCATATCATTCCTGAATTATCTCCTGAGCTCTCTTGTAGCATTAGTTTTTACTTTTATCGTAGAAAAACTACACCTGGTATTTTTCGTCCTAATGTCGAACTTCTTTGAAAGGTGTTGTTAAAAAGTCTCATTTGTTGCCACGGATTCGCTCGGAACAGACCAAACGCTCTCTAAGAGTGAGGCTATCACTCTGCAGGCGTATTTATGCCAACGAAAAACACCGACAGCTTATTAAAAAGTGCTACTCGTAACCCCTTTTTGCAGCTTAAAAGCATTGGCAACCACTAGAATCGGTAGATGCAATCCGAATATATGTAAGCAGAGCAAACCTGAGAGAGCTTCCTTGTCTACACGTCCCTGAACATGTACCTACTCTCCCCGTTTACTTCTTTTCCTAAACATGACGTAATTGAATCAACCTGGGTGTCCTAAGTGTATGAGGTCCAGGGAAGAGGAGATCCACGGGTCACGTCATACACTGGTGTCAGCGCCGGCAGACCTCCTCCCTCTCGGAAATGACATGAACTCAAAAAACTAGCTAAGATCTACTGAATTCAACCTTTATCCTTATCCCCGGTGCCAATAAGTACCCCTTATCCTCTTTGCTCTCCCCCGTGATTTATTTTCTGCCGCAGTCGACTTCGGCATCACCTACGATACCGACATTGATCAGTGCTGCGATACGTTGGCACTATTCGTCTTTGGTCGGGAAAGGCTAAACCTCACCAGACACTTCTTCCACCGTTTCCAAAAAGCTGACGAGGACGACAGAGTGCATTCTAGGATCCTTCAACACCCACAGAACATGATTTTAACGGCTGGCCTGCAAACAAGACATGGAGTCCGACTTCTCGCTAGGGTTTAGAAGCCCTGTCTCATAAAGACCAACTCCTTTAGCTAGCTGGCCAAGCTCGCAACGGATATGCAGTAAGAGCTTCGGCGACCCCAATTTACCGGAAACCGTAAAACTGAACAAAGCCAACACCCTCCCATCGTGTCTCTCTACGCCATGCCCCTAGACCAGGTGAGCCTACATTTTCGCCTTCCTGTCTGCTCCCAAATAGCTCCCATTCTTATGGGCCAATTTCTGGTAAACTTGAAGGACATCCCTGCATTTTCTTCGCGACTATGGTGCAGCTGGGTAATTAATCGACCTCCAAGCCTTCTTCACCCTTTGTAACAGGGTCAGATCTTCTCCCCTTCTACACAATTACTTTCAGCAGAAGGAAGATGCTAGTTGAAGGAGCGATATTTTGCACTTTCTCAAAAGGAATTGGAGTGGCAAAATACCATGTCGAGGCCTTCTATGCAAAAACCACCTTGTAAGTGACTGCAAAGTCGAAAAAGACATTTGAATCCTTCCTACTTAGCGGCATTACTATCAACTGAGGGTAACACAAAGTGAGGAAAACTTTCAGAGCCGTTGTCGTGATGTTGCATTCATGAAACTGGCGGTATCTAAAGTGAATCATAATTTAGTGGTCAGGATGCATTCCTCCCCTTGGTCAAGTAAAGCCATCTATCCAGCAAAAACTACAATCAGATAAGCAGATACGAGGCTAAATGGGGATACTGCTTAAC
>NW_020170532.1:62873-63905 GCF_000524195.1 Echinococcus granulosus | reverse complement strand
GTTTTGTCAAGATCAATCAAGTCTTTTCGTGTGCTTCCATGCAAGTTGAAACAAGTTGGAATAGAGATAGGAAATAAAAAGTGGAAGAGAAGTCAAATGTGGTGGAAATTAGAGGAGCAAATAGGAGGTGATGAAGAGAAGGAGGGAGGTGAGGAGATGAAGTGGAGTAGATGGTAAAAGGAGGGACATTTGTGAGGTGGTCATCTCACTACTGGCTTGAATTATAGAAGTTGCGATTGGTGAAGTCGTCTTCAGTGGTGCAGCAGTCGTAGTTGGTCTAGTAGTTGCAGTTGTGGATGGTCGTCTAGTGGTGGTAGTGGCTGTAGTCCTTGGAGTTGTGGTCGTTGTCCGTGTAGTCGTTGTAGCTTTGGTAGTTGTCCGTGTAGTCCTTGGAGTTGTGATGGTTTTCTGTGTAGTTGCTGGGAATTTGGTGGTTGCTTTTGTAGTAGTTGGAGCTGTGGTGGTTGCCCGTGTAGTAGTTAGAGCTGCGGTGGTCATCGGTGGTGGGCTTTGTTTACAAGCATGGGCAAACACGAGGGCAGTAAGTAAGAAGACGAGACTGACTTTGGAGAGTTCCATGACGCGACTGATTTCAGAGTGCTCCAATTCAACATCTGTCAGCTTATATAGAGATGGTGGATGCTTGGATGTTTCATCTGCCACTCAGCTAAGAGCAGCTCCCATTAGTCGACTTCAACACACTTGCATCATCTGCGTGCAATGCCCTATCTCCACCCACGCCCATGCACTGCACGCTGATTCGACATTACCTTCTTGTAAATTGTGGTGTCATTGGAGATGTGGGATAAATCGCAACAGCAGGTAAAAGCGAAAAGTTGACTACTTGTATTCATCATCAAAATGAAGTCTTTTGTTCTACGAATAAACTCATACGGCCAGTGTGGTTCGCTTAATTTGGGGAATGAATTGTCACTTCGGAGGCACAGCAGGTTGAGTTGCGTGCAATCAGCATTGACGTAGAAGTTGGAGGAGTGCTGAGCATTAACTTGTCTACAAATTGATGATGCAGAC
>NW_020170532.1:58758-62773 GCF_000524195.1 Echinococcus granulosus | reverse complement strand
GATAAGGCATGTGCATGCATGCTGGTAGTTTGCTTGATCCGAGCCGGAGAATAATATTCTTATTCACGCCTCTGTGTCAATTCAAATTGCTTGGAAAGTAAAAAGATTTAGTGCACTTCCGGCAAGTGAATCTCCTCCCTAAAAGTGATGCAAAAGCAGTCTGAAGTAAAATACGTTTAAATATTGTGAAATATGCACATAAAAACTGGTCAAGATGAGCATTTGTAAACCAATTAACTCACCCACATGAACCTTAGAAATGTGTTCTTTTAAAAGGCCTCGACGAGAGAAGGATCTACCACAATTCTGGCAAGTGAGAAGGTTATTTTGCATTGCTGGTACCTAAACATCAACCACCAAAAAATGCAAAAATTAAATCCCTTTTATCAATGAAGTTGACTCACTCTCCTGAACCTTGAAAACGTGGCGGTTCGAGGTGCTGCTACACAAAAACGCCTGTTCGCAATGTTCGTACTTAAACGGCCTCCCTTTAATGCATATCAAGGGCATTCACAGCAAACACGAGATGTCGGCATAAATTTATGAAGGGTTAAAACATGCCTAATGGAATCACCCTGTTAAAAATGGCTGGAATGCCCTAAACGTGCAGGTAGAATAAAATCAGGCGTTCGCTAAATCGACTAACCATGAGTGCGACAGCCAATGAAGCGCATTGTAGGGGGACGGGATGATCCCCTTCTAACTAGAAACATGGCAATGATACCGGCTCGACCTCTGCAAATCCTGCATCGATAAGCCGCTTTCACACTTGGCTTTTTTAGGCGCCTCCACAGTTGTAACGTTACTAGTTTAGTCAGAGTAGAGCATTCCTTAGGGTACGTGTTTCAATTGTTTGCGCCGTGTAAAACCCTCTTTCTAAGCAGCACTTTGAAACATTCAGCCATTCTGTGTAAAGCCGATTGCAAGCAAACTGTTCACGAATTTTGGATTCACATAACCAGAAGCCTTCGTTACCAAAACAGATTCACACAGGACAGTATGCCCTCGCATTATGCAACATAGTCAATGCCAAACACGAGATGTTAACAGTGACATGTATTGTTAATAATACCAGTTTCAGTTTGTCAGTATGCTACATACCTAAAAAAAGCAGCAGAATCTCATGCGGAAAGAGGAGATAAAAATCTTGCTACGTGCGCATGCGATGTGCGGCCGGTTGTCCGTCATAATCAAAGCGCACACGTAGCAGTGATTCAAAAACACCAACAACAGTGTCGCCAAAGATGACAGCTCCACCACAGATTTCGTCAACCACAAGGCAAGGCAGGAGTGGAAGGACGACCTCACGAGTGCCCCTTCTTTCACCCTGTGCGTCGCTTTTTTCTTTCAGCTCTCTCTTTCTTTTTATCCCCTCGTATATGCTTCCCTAACTCCTAACACATTTGACTCGTTCTTCACAAGGTTTTAGTCCCAAATTTCTTGATTATTCATCCATTCTTGTCATCATGATCGGTCTATTCATTACAAATTTTACTGAGTATTTACTGCTATTTATTGCTTTCTTCAGTTAGTATTCATGCCATTCTGTTATTGTTTAAGTTAAGAATGCTAGTCCATAAATTGAACTAGTGCTTCTTACAGCCTCATTTTTGCTGGTCTCTGGTCGTAGCTTTTTTCACACTGCTTTACTTTGATATGGCCCACACTAAAATTTGAATATTCGAAAGCTATACAAACCGAAGGCCACAACAGTCTTTCCAATTTGTTGGGTTGGCGGTCTCACCTACTTGGTGCAATAAAATCTTGAAATATTCTCCCCGAATGAAAGTAGTGGTTTGTGCGTTGAAGTTAGAGAAATTGAACTGATTGGAAGTTGCAGCCGTCACTGGTAGATGCACTGCTGTGTATGCAGACAGTGCAGGCCAGTGCTATGTACGTGTCTATAGTTTCGGCTATGCATACTCCAGATGTGATTTGAGAGAAACGATTCCAGATAATGAATAATTCTAGGAGGAATGTGATATCACAACATACTTTCTTCCATGAAGCAGCAAACTTGCCTGTTTAGGGTGTGGCCCTGTAATTCAGAAGGGTCTGAATGCACAATTGAATGCATTAGATTAGTAATTATTTACTACGAGACTCGATGTCACTTATTTTTGTTTCTCAAGTGACACAATGCATTGAAAGAAAAATAAATTTCATTGGTTTGTTTCCAATTACCCTCAGATAATGACCTAAATGCGGCTTGAAATTCGTTGCATCTATTGGGTTTTAACCCAATGGAAAGAGTCACAATCTCGTGATCTGGAATCCTTATTTACGAAATCGCCATAACCTCGGTTAATGGCGTTGACATCAATCCACAATATCATGCTATATGAACAGTTAGCAAGTTGGAGAACTCGTGAGATGGTGAATTGGAGCAACGTGTACAGGAGAACAGATGTTGGTTTGTCTGCGATTGGGAAATAGAGGTGAATATTAGAAAGTCCCCATTTCTTGCATCAAGGAAAATCTGGTAATTTGGGAAATCCTTCAATCCACTACTAAATTTTGTTTGTTTAATTTGCATTTAAACCGACGGTTGTGGTGTCAGGTGCTAGACCCGACTCCCGACAATACTTGGTTATTCGTGCAGTGGTAACCACTGCACACGTGAGCCAATGGCATGAATATACTTAATTCGCTGATGCTTATGCAAAATATGAAAAACAATGACAGCTCTAATTCCAAATATCTGCGAGATGTGTGCACTGATGCTGTGACAATATTGGAGACTTCATTTGTGCGTTTGACAATTGAAAACTGTGAATACTGGGAGCACTTGGCTAGTGTTCATCCCATCGTTGGATTTCAAACAAACGCCATTTATTTCACTCCTTTTGTCACATGTCCTGCTGCCTGGCAGTCGACATTAGCCTTTTGATCCTGGTGCAAAACAAATAGCAGGTGATATCAACCGGGTCGCCACTGTTTTGGTCTGGTTCGCCAATGCCTTTGATTTGTAGTTTCTGTGCTGTGGCAGTATATGTCTGCATACAAGCTAGACCAATATCAAAACACTGAGAAGGTGAAGAATTCGGAACAGTCATCTTGAATGAAGAAGGCGTCGGGGTCAGCACACGTGGTGGGTATGTGCATTGGGTATCCTGTCAGGCTGATGAAGGTTGCCAAGTCCGCAGTCACTGACCGCGTTCACTGCATGTAGTGCTGGTGGTAGGCAAGGGGCTTCCAAATGCCGTGAATAGTTAAGGCTTTTCTATCATTGCTCCAATTCGGATCGCATTTCGTTGCATTAGCAGCATCTGAACTACTGTGCTTCTCTTGCTTTGGTGAATACTTTTAATGTGAAGTTGTGCAAGTTGAAAGCGTTTGAAGTGTTCCAATGCACAGCAATGTGGTACAAATTCGTGATGGCAATTGTAACCACCAAAGCAAATCACTTTGACATTAATATCACTTTCTCACTTTAGCCAAATATCAAATAACATGGAATTTGTTTTTGCAGAAATTAATGGTCAAACAATTTGCTAATAATGCAATATTTCCAGGCATTCCAACTATTAGAATTACTGACGACAGTCGCAATGACAAGTCCATCTTACATGACTGTCATTTCACCAGAAATGTTGCGCCAGACTTTCCTGACACACGTTACCCCAAATGATCCGTTTTGGTCGAGAATTTGCTCCTGTGACTGGATTCAATGTGACCGCGAGTCTGCAGAGAAGTGCAAAAATGAAATCTTGTGAATCGAATGTGTTCTAATTCGGACCCCTGTTTATCAATGGTGGAGAACGAGTGACCGGTTCTTTTCCAGGCTCTACGAACATCAGTTACTGTCGTGCAAAATTAGAGCATGGAGTGGCACTGTCAGTGGATTCGAACACCATTTCACCATATCGCACCACCAGAAAATTGTGGCAGCGCTGACCCACTACTTTGGGTGTGCACACATTGAAATGGCGTGATGTATGTTGGAGACCGTGTGAAGTCAAGGTTAGATTGAGACTACAATCAATCAAGCTGTGGATGAATTGGCTCTTTTGCA
>NW_020170532.1:41084-58658 GCF_000524195.1 Echinococcus granulosus | reverse complement strand
AATTTATAGACGGGGGACCGCCTCTTCCAGTACCACCACCACCACCATCACCACCACCACCACCACCACCACCACCACCACCACCACCAAAATAGTGAAGTTTAGCTAAATAACACATGCCTTGGAGATGATAAGTCGCATATACATTATTCGCATGATCGCCAACGAGCATGCAAGAAACACCAGCGGAAGCAAAGTGTAACATTTTCAATTCACTCTTTGCTAAACATGGTAGAAAAGGGTATAGCCTCGGAAATTCATGGCATTAAACGTGTAAATTTTAATGCTTATTTAAAATCTGCAGATTATTCTGTGGCAGTGATCTAATACAGCATGTCTTAAATATAATTTATTTTTTTTTACTAAAGCTACACTTGTGTTATTTTGTGGCTGTGGATATCATGGTAGTGTTGTTATTTGCATCCATTCTATGGTTGGCACCCAATACTTAGTGTGAACAGAACGGCACAAATGTGTGACGGCTAGGGATACAGTGCGGTCGAAATGGTGCTAACAATTTGCATCCAATCACGGTCAATTCAAAGCTTAATGACTGCTGCGTCTAATGTACCCTCTCTCTTACTCCTTTTGCACCTCTTTCTAATCCTTATGAAATGCATCGACCTTCGCCTCTTAAACCCTTTCACTGAACTTGATGATCTCATGCGTCTTGCTCTTTAACACAAGCATAGTGATTTCGACATCTGCAAATAATGTGCTTTTAAACGTCTCCTGCCTAAAAACGGGGATTTTAAAGTGCCCAATTGGCTTTAGTTTCACAGTAAAGCGGCCTCTTGCCATGAAATCGTCACTTTGGTCTTCTGAGGCAGCTTAGCGGAATGTCATCGTCTCCCTTCAACTTTGCTCAAAGCACGGCTTGAAGACAGAAGTCTCTGCCTACCTGGATTTAAATCCAATTCCACCTCAACAGGGACAGGGGGGGAGAGATACGCTGGAGGTGTGACGAAACCTCAAATATTCTAATATCGCTTCCAAGCGAATGTTGGGGTGTGACCAGCCTCCACCAAAGGAACGAAGGATACGTCAACTTTCTCGAGTGAAAGGTTAATATGCTACCTTCATGTAATGGTTCCCCAAATCCACCAAAGTTATGAATGCTTCTGCCACTTAAGAGCTTTATGGCAACGAAGCGGCGCCAAGTTAGTAGTGGAAACCGCTTTTCGGAAATTGAGATAGGAGGAGAAAATTTTCTATATTCTTTTTAACTCCAAACAACTTTATTAAAAAGGAATGACTGAGTAAAGCAAGGGTTTCACCGTAGGAACAGACGGCTAGATGCAGCGAATAACTGGAGGTGAATTCTTATCGTACTAGATAAGACTCACAGTTTTACCCCCAAGTTAACCGGTTCTTTGTAATCAGACTCTGTTACTCTAAGTAAAAGCAGTAGAGAGTCTCAAAAGTCTCTTGAAAATTACATTATCCTTCGGATACATTTTGAACACCACATTGCTGCTTGCACCATCTTAGGCACCCATAAAATGGCTCAAATCGCCCTCTGTCTCAACAAATTTGCCTAAAACCCTTAACTGATATACGAATGTAGGCTCAGAAACAAGACAGGGCGAGAGATATAGGTTAGCGGAGGTGACGGATTCGGTGTATTTGTTTTTGTTGCCGTCGAGGTAGAACAATCGAACAACATGGGTACAAGTGACAAATTGACGAATGCAGCTGCCATCAGACAAGGGCGGTGACAAGCCGTTCACCATCGCCCTGAGCTTTCGCAACGCCCCCATATGACAATGAGTACAAAGGATTCCGGTGAGACCCTCCGTTTTACAAAACTCGTCACTCAGCACCGGCTCCATTGAGTGGCGGTACGCCGCCTTTTCTTTGGATAACACTTCCTTCGTGTACAATCTTCAAGACCTTTCTACCAGCAAAAAAACCACCTAAAATTATTTAATTAAAATAAAAATAAAAGAGACTTTTTGTTTCAACCCACTGGGAAAGAGAATGGTGCAGGCTTAGGGGGCAAGACGCAATTTGCCATGGTAGGAGTGTTTAGTGCAAAAAATAGTTATACAGTGAATACTTAAAAGGAGATGGATACGAAACTGGCCAAAGCGCTTTACTCCATTAGTGGTGGTGGTGGCAACGGCGGCAGCAGACATATCACTATTGGCAGAGGCGGAAAGGGAAGAAGGCGGGAGACCGTAAACAGATCCTCAAAACCTCGCAGAACCGTCTCTTCGGTGCACCGTGATCCATCTGGTCCGAGAAAGAGACGTGTAACTAGTGCACGTCCTACAACGAAATGCGTTCTACTTGGAGATTCTAATTTGATCGACTCAACACTGCCCACCTTCATTCTTATGTCACCAGCACCTTTTCCCCATTTTTCTTCGCATCTTATTCAATTAAAACTAACAGCAAGTTTTGTTTATTAAGGAAATCGTTTAGAATGGATCTGCTGAAGGGCGCTACAAGGAAACTAGAATAAATTTTGCGCAAAGAATACATGTCACAAATACTTGACGCCTGCCGTACACACTTCAAATTGCAGCAGTAGCACGTCAGTCAAAAGAGAGATGCATTTCGTGAGTATGACGCGATTAATAAACTGTCTCGGAAGTTAACTGGTTGATCTAGCCACCATTTGTCAAAAAATATTCTTACAAATTATACCTCATGACGAGGAGCAAAGAATCCAGTCTACGGAGATGTCGAAGGGTTTGAAGTTCCCACCTGCAATTCTTCATTCCCAACATTAACAATAAAGCCAATTTAAGACGCACATTGAAACCTGATGCACAGATGGGTCCTAGGCAATGGATGTCTTTTTTGAATAGAGAATCTGAGACATATCTGTAATTAAAGATCTACCTTAAAAACTTTTGTAATATTGGCCATCATAACTGGAGTCAGGGCTAGCAGCAACGGGATCACCCTGTGTTTGACATTCAAAATGGAATTGAGATTTAAAGCTTTGTTTATGTCACACACAGGACGCGTGAACAAGTAGCCTTGCTAAAATACAATGCAGCAAAGAGGACCCAATTTCACCATAAGGAGTGATTTATTTACTAAAGTAAAGGAAATTAGCAAAAAAAACAGATTGCAGTCAATTTTACTGTGGGTAATCATTACCTTCTCAGTTCATATATATACAAGATCGAGGTGGAATTCCAATCCGCCACCCGAAGCACACCGTTGTTTAGAGAGAGCCCTTTAATTGATAACTGACTGGATCCCATAAATCAAGGCATAATTAAAAGGTTATAACGAATGGCCTTTCCAGTACTACTGGTACCATTCAATCAGGAATATTTACTTCACCATTAGGGCAAGACGAACTCAGCCATATAAAGAGGGCAATATGGCTTTAAAAGAGACAACTAAGAAGTGGTGCAATGGAGGCGGGACATTACTGGATTCGCGTGTAACGGAGAGCTAAATTGATGCTCTGAGAATCCACACGTTGAAAACCTAATTGGCTTATTTTAAACAGGTTAAGCATATTCTTGCATCTAAAGTGAGTAGATTTCCATGAATGACTTAAAACGCCAAGTGATAAGGTAAAGTGACTAAAAGCGCCTGGTGGTCAGTGAAAACCCTCCTTACAGGAGATGTTAGTCTTCTCGAGCAAGAGGTCGTGCAAATGTTGCATGACAGCATCTGGACTGACAAAACGCTCCGTGACTATGCGGCACCAGGCACGGCAAACCCCGCAACGGTGCGGCTCATTGCTGGAGAAAGAGTTCTTCACATTTCTATTTTGAGAATAATTGTTACGATTGAAGAATCGTAATTCGCTAATTGCACTTATTTACGGTTGACATAAAGATTGATAAACAAACAAAGTGAATGCACTAATAATAATCTGAGCAACAAAGCTGTCGTCGACTTTTGAGAGGGGCAGAGGAAATAAGGAAGAGAGTGAGGGGATATTGGCATGTGATTAGAGTCGGAGCCGTGTGCTAGGTTTACCACGCCAAGGACTGCAAAGTGCGTATAACCGTGAGCATTGGAAGCGACATTAGCGTGCCTTATAGGGTGAGGTAGAGAGCACATCACTGTCATGAAAATCTACGGAAAACCGAGACCGTGCCCATCGATTTCACTTCTAAGGTGCCCTAAGCAGGTCGACAGTGAGGCGCCAAAATAATTGCTACTTAAATATAGTGGGTAGAAAATTAACCAGCGCTGAATATCTCATAGCTGAAATAAGACCTGTTTATAAATAAAGCCTTTCTCTCGCAAAAATATTAATAACGATGTAATGATAATGTGAAATACGCCATGGGCGATCTTTTGCCATTTAGCATAGACTACTTAATATGCAATCTTAACTGCGGTAGGACAAAATTTGCAGACTTGCGAATGAATTGCCCTCCTTGTCAAAAATTGGTAATTAAAATTTAATCCTGCAAAGAATGGACATTTCATAATTTAAATTGAATGTCTCTAAAGTCGTGTTACTATGTGTTTTAGGCTCATCCCTATCTCCTTCTAGAAGGGCTTCGTGGTACATTTCTGCAATCCAGCAACACTTGACTATTTTACACAGCAAAAATGATAAAAGGGGGCTTAATGGCCCAAGCATCATTACATGATATTCAGAATACTACTTTAGGAACAAGAAGCCCATTACAAAACAGTTTATCAACCTACCTCGTTAAGTTTGGAAAGTTCTTTCCGCTGCTTTACACTTTCAACAGGACCTTCCTTCTCCACCTTCTCTTTCTCATCATCATAACCACCAGTCGCCATTTGCAGGAGTTGCCGAGAAGGCGGCGATGAAGATCGAGGTGCAACAGGGAAAGAGGCGTTCCCGACACCAGCTGTATAGACCAACAGCGGAGATGTGAAGCGGTAGAAGGTGCCAATCTCGAGCGCTTAGCATCCAAGGCAGCATGTTCTCGTAGAGGAGCGCTTGACCCATTCACTCACTCACTATAGCATCCACACTGACAACACTCATTTCAAATCAGGACTTGTCGGGTTATAAACTAACAACTTTTAAGAAGCAAAATACAGCTCCTATTTTATAATTTAGAGTTAACGTTTAAAAGGCCAATCTCAGTGTTAAACCAATGCAAAATAGCTTGGGTGCAGAAAAATTTGTCCGTTGGGATGACCAATCCAACGACACCGTATTTCGCTTCGTCAACGATGATGGTGATTGCCCAAATTTTTCATTAGCCCAACTCAAGGTCAACAGTCATTCTAAGGGATGTCAATGAGGCCTGCTCAGTCAAGCTAATATCAACCAAGAATAGGCCAAAATACGATCCTTCGATACTCACATTCGAAGGCAATTGACAAGCCTGCAAAGGGGTTTCGTTAAATCTACTAACTGTGCCGATCGCATTCATAAACTATCCCCATCTGTCGCAGTTTTACTTTCCCAAAAAGCTATGCACTCGAATATGTATTGCAAAAAATATGAAGATTTGTGACCTCGGCTTTAACCACTCATCATTAATCGAACGTGGTCTTGTCAATAGCATGATCAGTGAAAACATCACCACATTTTCGCATTCGACAGCAGCATATGGTCAATTTGGCTAAATGAGGATGGGAACATGTAAAGATAGATAGGCGAGCCCAAGTGCACCCAATTTGCAAGCAAATAGGTCCACTCTGTTGGTTTTGCTAGAACCACTGATCCACAGGTGCAATGTACACAATTCGACTAATTTTGTTCGGAGGCGAGTCTGTCTCCCCTACATTGCAGTAGCGCAACTCAAATATGTACCTTATAAAAAAGCGTTGTTATACAAGAAGATGGTAAATAGATAGGTAGAAAATATGCAAACGCATACGTGAGTAAAATGGTAGAAGAATGGGGATACAGACACCAAGTATTATCATCACAAGTAATTTTGGACCATATATTTACGAATGATGTGCTTAAATAAGCAGAATATGTAAAATCTAAACCAACAGGTAAGAAAATATTTACTTGAATTCAACAATCCTTCAATAAATACACAAACACCTAATTATAACGCATGCGATTTTTGTGGCAATAATACAGTAACAATTAAATTTTTTAAGTTTTTGGCAACGCTTTTTGTTTTCTATTTTTCTATAAATTGGCTAAATATATACTTGGTTGTTTGACTACACATTTGAACTATGTCTAAATACAAATGGGTGTGTTTTGAATCTATGGTGTGCACTAAAGGTCTTTTTATCAAACTCGTTTTTTAAAGGATGCAGGTGATTAGGAGGAATCGATTGTGGCATTTGCTATTCCCTTTTCACCTTGACAGTCTGCATATAAGGAACGTAGTGCCGCCACCGGTTAAAAGTCGTTTCCTTGACTTGGCGAATGTGTCTATGTTGAATGTTGGGAATAACCGAATATGGTCGGATGCCATGGCTCTGCACTAATTGCATTTGACTTGACTCTCTCGGAAGTAGGGGCTGTTGGCAACTTCGCTATTTGTGTCAAAGGAGTCTGTCCTAACCTCCAGTCTTCGTTATTTGGACTTGTCGGAGAGGAGAATCGCTTGACTTTCGAAAAACCTTTGGAAAGAGGAGAATCTGGAATATCTGCCTATAACAAGTAATTGTTGTTATGTCAGATAAATTCCATGCGTAGCTATGCTTTTTAGTGTTAGGGAGTGCGTAATGGACATCCTTCCTCTACCGAGTGTTCTGCGGTTTGTCGCCAAGAATGCACTCGCAACCGTTCGAGACAAGGCTGAGTTAGCGTCGACTTCTGTGAGTAATCTATTTTCTTCTTCACATTGCTTTTATTCCTTTACCCCTGGACAAGTATTCATAGACATTCTAGCCAGCTCGTAGTGATTTCAAAATGACAGCAATACCGTTCATTGCTTCATTTTTTAGGCCCATATGTGCGAGTAACATTTTGCTTCCGTTTGCTCTGTTGTTTTTTGCTACTTGCTCTCTACCGTTCGTCTATGTCCGCCGCGCACAACTGCATGTAAAATTTTGCAGACAATGTAATTCGGATGTGAAAATGAGGAAGATAATTTACTTTTTAGCTGTCATCATAGCCAATGCACTCATCTCTATGCAGTTATGTTTACAACTTGCAGAAGTGATAATTATTCGCAAGGATGAACATTGGCTCTTAAAAGTATTCTGAGTAGGATATGTGCTAAGGGGTAACATTCCAGCTATAGTCATTGGAATTCCTCGCAGACTATGTTAGCAGTGTTGACAGAGGAGAAAATTTCCAAGGATATCAAAGGCACTGAACCCCTTACTGCTCTTCACGACTCGTGTATGATGCGAAAATTGAACCGGTTTTCTCTGTTTGCGTCGTGTTTCAGACACGGGTTGCATTATTTTACATCGGTAAACTGGGACCTTCGTGATTTTCTTACTCCTGCATCATCCTTTGATTTTCGGTCCGGCAGAAAGGGCTGTGCCATGGTGGGTCCCTCCTCGGGCCTCGAGGACCGCGCCAATGTAGTCACACAGAAATTGAAGAGCACTCTCTAGATAATGGTGCGTACTGAGTAGCAGATTCGGATTTCCTCTGGACCTTGTATGCATGTGAGTTGAGTAGGTAATGAATAGTTACGGTAAGGACGATGTGAAGACGAATTTGAGATTTGCTTTTGAATAATTCATCTATTTTCCCAGCAACGCTGCCTGGGTTAATGTTAATTCGTCGAGCGCCTGTAAGATTTGATACAAATCGAAGATATGCTATTGAATAAGTCAGCCCTCGTTTCGATAATATTGGGTAAACTACGTAGACTTTATCGAAAACATGCCGAATTAAAGGCGAATTTAGGGTTAGCACTTGAATGATTTAACTCTGTTTACGTTAGTGCTAACTGCAATAAGCTCAATTCATCGGTGTCATGCCAAATTGAATGAGAATGTAAGGTATGCGTTTGAACAATTTGGCTCTATTTACATTGGTGCTGGCAAGATTAGGGACGGTGCATCGGTTTCATGCCGTATTTAATGAAATATAAGACTGGCCCTTGAATAATTTACCACTGACTGCGGCAATTCCAACTGGGTTGATCTCATTTCTTCGTGAGCCTGCAAAATTGAATGCAAATGTAAGACATTCTCTTGAATAAATTTACACCACTTATGGCAATGCTGACTAAAGTAAGCTAATTAAAACGATTATATGCCGAATTGAATGCCAATTTAGGACATTTTTTCGAAGTTTTGGACCGCTTTTGGTAATGTCGAAGAGAATAAGCTTAGTTTTTTGATTATATGCCGAATTTAACGCAAATTTAGAGCATGCTCTTAAATATTTTAGCTCTAATTAGGAAAGTGCTGGCTAGAGAAAGCTGGATTCAACGAGTAAAACCGTAAGTGGATGACAGTTTGGGGAAATAAAACTATAGCTCGAATTTTAGTAAATCGGATAAGAGTAAGCAAGACCTAAAGATTTAATGCCAAATTAAGCGCAAATATAACATTCACTAGTTTCCTGTCATTACATGAAAAGCTTTGGGGAATACGCTGTCAACACAAAAGGCATGACCAAAAAAACGCGTTTTCAAAATATAGAATTATGTAATTCATGACTACGACGGACAGACCCAAAAGATAAATGAAATGTGAAGAAAAGTAAAAAAAAGACACCCAAAAATCAAAATGGGAAAAGTTAAAAAAGGATTCAATTTTAAGGCACTAATTATTCTTCTACTGCGTCGGATCGGCATCGTGGTGCGCTTGGCTGGACGTGGACTGTGGCAGACGGGCAAGATACTGGCTTTTGGTCGCCTCACCTCCCACCGAGCAAGCACTTCCAAGCCCGAGAGCGTAGAGTGCGCAGCTTTGCAATTGAATGAAGGGTAAGAGTGTTTGTTTGTGCGTGCATAGTCCACGAGACGAATTCATGCCTTGTGGCCATATGAGCCGTAATTTCTCCCTGTGTTTGATTTTTTTAGGGCACAAGCAAAACTGAAGTTATCAAGATAGATTGAGGTATAAATCAGGCGCGTCATGATGTGGTTCAGTACGAATCATATGAATTTCAGTCTAAATGCTTCGCAAAAATTTACATTTGCTTATACAGTATTAACATGTTAGACTTCTTGTTTAGATCCTACTTTTTTGGCAACTGCCATGCTATGATTCAACAATTTTGGTAATAAACCTTTTGACATTTTAGCTTTTTATTATGTGGTTGTATTCATGTATACGTATCATTTACTTCACCGCTTTAAGACTAGATTTAGGCATCAAATAGGTAACAAAAAATCTGTGACTTTTTATTGTTCAAAGATAAATCTCGCTCACATAAATTTATGCTGAGCCATACTTAAAGCGATTAGTTCGAATTGTCCTTGAGGTATGTTGAATGCTCTGCTATTTTATAAGGAAGGATTTCAGTAAATGTGGTGTTATTTGCTAAATAAATAGGACAACCTATTAAGTTTTTGGTTCCACTCGGTACCCAAGAAATTGCGGTCTCCTATTTCTGCAAAAGTGCATTTTTTCCTTCGAGCATTATCTGATAAGCACGGAGTCCTTACGGAACAACATTAAATGCTAATCTCGCCTATTTTATTACTGGGCGCAAAGCACTTGTCATTGAAATGGCTTTACAGTAAAATAATTAGTCTCTCATGGATCCTGGATCATATGCTCAGGTAAGAATATATTGCAATTAATGAGTTTTGTTATATATTATGCTCACTAATAGATTCACTGTCTGTGTTATGGGTGACACTTATCGTTTATTCAGTAACCGCAAGTGCATGGCAGAGGTTGCATTACTTAAGCTGTCGTGCCATTTCTAACTTGGTGGAATATATCGTGCATATGGAACACTTCGTACTCCAAATGGTTATTCTCCTTTATTTCACGAGTTGAAACTTCATTGATCAGTTTTATGCTGGCCTCATCTTGTAGAGACGTAAACTAGCCAGTCCCTCCTTGTCCTTGTTTGTAGTTGCATTAGATGTATTCGAAACGAAACGGACAACAATCGTTTGGCTGCCATATGATGCATTGGACGGAAATTTGTCGCGATTCCTCGTCTTCTTGCAGTCAGTACATTTCACCTAATAGAAACCACATGCATGTATTCCTGTAACTGAGGCGACGTGATGCCAAGAGAAACTAGAAATGCTCAGTGACTCCACGCCTAACTGCCTTCTATGGATTCTGTTTTCCCATATGTAATTGTGTGATTTCGGGGTTTGCTTGTTTCTGTTTTTTAACGGTCGTCTGTGAGTTGATGCCGAGGCAAGTAGGTGGGTTTGTCACATGCCTGCGATGCAGGTGGTGGTGGGTGGGCCGATGCGTGGGCAGATTTCTGACTACCGGTTATTTCTGGGCTTAATTATTCCGTCGATAAGATGGTCTTGAGACTGTTGTATTGACAGAAGATTTTCTTTCACTACCTTTAGGTTAGTGATCCTACGACTAGTTATGGACACGTGTAATGGCCAGTACATATCCTCTTTTCCCGAATTCAGTTTCACGGAGTAAGCAACTGCAGATTCGCTAGGTCAAGTATCTTCTCAGTTGTTTGAGAGTTCGATGACTGGGACGGTGGGACTTGACGTGGTATTCATGAAACGATGGACAATGTGGTGGGAGTGGAGATGAGATCTGCCACTTTGGTTTGAATTGAGCCTATTTCCTTACGGAACAGTTTTCATATTCTACTCTATTTTCGTCTTCTTTTTGGGGTTCCGTGCATATATGTGCTTGATTGTATGCGTACTGACTTCCTACAGTTTAACTAGACTTAATACTTATGCGTTGTTGCCGATATTGGGAGTCTTGCTGAGGGAAGGGCGGAGGGAATTGGTGAGGAGGAGATGAGAACTGATGCGTATGTGATATGGATTGTCAGTCGTCATCGTGGAACTTGGCACTGAATTGATTTCTCTTGGGATGCATCCACTACTAGAACCGATTACCTTTCCAACCGGTTCGGATACTTACGCTCATCCCAACTCTTTCCACCAGTCTAGATACGGTCCACTATGAATCAGTCGGCATGCATTCTGAGGGATCTCTACTGCCGGATGATGTTGAGTTTTCATGAATAAATAAAGCACCCCTTTTCAAAGGCGCACGTCGAAGGAATTGGTACATTGCATGCTATGGTCTTTTACTTGTCGGTATTATTTGACCAGCCACAAGTTGATAAATGCGAACCACTCCTTTACCCAATCTATCAATCCGGTGTCGTTAGCGGAAGCTGCTTTCGACAGCGTTCTAAGGCCTTTGGTGAGTTAATGTGGAGTAACCCGAACAGCGCACCTCAACGTATCCGTTTGTGGCCACTCTACCAACACGGTCGAATGGTCAACTTTCGTCTGGTATGAATAACTGCATTGAGGACTTTACCGGTTCCAGCAGAAAGTTCGAATGGAAGTAAGGTAAAATCCCACTGCCAGTGACTTCACAATGGCAGGCTCTAGAAGCACTCATAAAAGTTGTCGGCGTTGCCGAATGGATGTGCAAAGTGAATTGGGCTGTTTAAATCAAATCTTGCTGTGCATTTCTTTTCCCTAAGTAACGCCGGTGTGGGATGATAGCATCTGCCCTTGGATTTGTTGATTCTCTTCCATCGCAGTCGATCAATTTGGTGCTGAATATGGAGCAAGTGTAGCGTCCTTACACTTCTCACTAGGTTAAACAGCTAGCGCATCGCAGTTGTTGAGAGTTCTGACGTTTCCCATTTGAGGTCACGCTGGTTTACAGAGGCCTTTCACTATGTCCCAAATTGCAGATTGCAAAAGGAGCAAATCGCAATGAGGTTCTAGGTATCTTCTCCTCCTTTGCAGCACTCTCTTGCTAAATCAAACTACCTTGCTTAAAGCAGCAATGCAGGCAATGCAACTTGTAGCCTGTTTCCAATGACTGACGGTTTCGAAACCCAGCTAAGTGTCGCAAAGCATTATTACGCTGGACGTTATCCCTAATTTTATTCCCAGGTCATGATCATTCTAATCACCTCAGGCAAATAGTGGTATAATCTCGGGGTAGCACAATGATCGATGTGTTAGTGAGGGCCTCGGTGATGGCCCACGCAATTATAATTTACGATAGCGCCAAAGTAAGCAATGGATGAACTGACTGCTTTAATGTTTGCAATGAAGTATGATGACTGTTTCCTTACATCTGTTTCAAATTTTAAAGATGTCCATGTGGCATGAGTAACTTTACCATGTGCAACAATCCACGGCTGATGGAGCCATTTTACACCACTGCATCACATTTACTGGCCACAATCAGCAAAACAATGATCCTAAACAGAGGCGAAGAAAAATTAAAAGAAAACTTGTCAGACTTTAGCCTTCTTTTTTACTACAAGTTATCACAAGCAAAAAGGTAAATTATTTTCGTTTAGTTTGTTTAGATGTGTGGTTATTTAGACTTCACTTTTCAAGGCCAGTTTTCGAAATGGCGTGTGCTCTCAGTAAAAAGTCTATGCCCAGGATAGCATGTCAGTTTTACTTCTACATCCGTGTTTTCTATGTACTTTTTAGTTTGCCATTCTCTATTCCCTTGCATTTAACTCGTGTATGCGTTCATGTCAAGGTGAATGAAATCCAGTCCCTTGGACAAGTTGATCACTTTAGTTTGACACCTTAGATGCTTTACTACCGCACTTATTGAGTAAAATCTTGTCAGAGATTTGCCTGTCCTTTGATTTGATTGATGCTTTTGCAATTCGCTAGATGTGGACCCGCACCAGTGTCGCATATGTGGGAAGCGTTTTTCCCAGCGTACGTATCTAACACGACATAAGGAGATTTTTCACCAAAGTAAGTTCCCATTGTACTTTGCTGCGGTGAACAAATACCATGGCTTGTGCTCTTGTGCATTCCATGTGTGCATGGCAGGAATTCTGTCACTTATTCAGGCGATGTAGCCGCTTTGTAAAAGATGCAAGTAGCGTAGTGACAAACGGAAGCAAACTTTTTTAGCCTAGTATATCATGTTAACTTCTTGCGTTCGGCAGTGCCTATGTTGCGTAATGCAAAGAGATACTGGCCTGTGCGAATCTGTTGTGATGCCGTAGTCTTCCGGTTATGTGAGTCCAAAATTTATGAACAGTTTGCCTGCAATCCACTTCATACAAAATGGGTACATGCGACAAAGCGTAGCTCAGAAAGAAGATTTTCGGAAGGCACAAACAATTGAAGCACGTGCCTAAGGAATGCTCTAATCTGACTAAACAAATGACATTGTATAATCCTGGAGGTACTAAAGAAATTGTGGGGAAGCAACTAGTCAATGCAAGATTTGCAGAGGCCATGTAGATGTCAGTGCAGTATTCCTAGTCAGAAGGCATTCCATTCCTCTACATTGTGCTTCATCGGCTGTTGTTGCACCCGTGATTAGTCGATTTGCCAAACAACTGATTTTATTCTACTTACACATTTAGGGCATTTTAGCTCTTTTAAACAGGAGTGATTCCATTGGTCATATTTTAGCCATTTATAAGTTTATGTTAAGATTTCGTATTTGTTCTAAATGTCTTTGCTGTTTTTTAAAAGGGAGGCCGTCGAAGTGCCAACATTGCGATCGGACGTTTTTGGATAGCAGCACTTTGAACCGTCACGTTTCAAGGGTTCATAAGAGTAAGTCAACTTTATTGATAAAGAGTTATTTTTTGGTATTATTGGATGGTGCTTGGGTGCCAGCAGTGCAAACACATTCTCGAGTCTTATCTCTTTAAATCGCCGCTTTTTACGAGCCTGAATCATTGGTTTGAATCATTTCTGGATGATATTTATGACCAATTTTGGCGATCATTCACTGAATAACATATTCTTTTGACTTTTATAAACTTATTTAGAGGGGATTCTATTTGGTACTAGTGTTTTGTAGTGAAAAGAGCCTTCGCCTGCTCGCATTGTAACAAATCTTTTTTGCGCCGATGCCGTTTAAACGAACACATATCTGTGGTTCATGAGAGTGAGTTGTTTTTTTTTTTAAATACTAATCTTGATATTGGAAAGCACTTTATTTTTATTACTTTTACACTACTTTTAGGAAGGAAGTCGTTCACTTGCCAGAAGTGCAGTAAAGGCTTCTGCCGTCGAGGCGATCTAGACAAACACATTTCTGCGGTTCATGAGAGTGGGTTGATTAATTTTAACATGGTAGCCTTGATCAATATATAAGTGCGCTTTTTTATGATACACAAATGCACTTTGCTTCTCATTACTTTTCATCACCTTTAGAGGAGAGACCATTCAGGTGCGAGAATTGTGGTGAATCCTTTACGCAGCAATGTAATTTAAACAGACACATTTCTGCCGTTCATGAGAGTGAGTGAAGTGTTGTTTACTTACTTATCCTTATCTACTTTCTTGTGCTTGTTTCTTAATGTTCAGCCATAATTTGCTTTATACTAATTTTACACTGCTTTTAGGAAGGAGGCCATTTACTTGTCAGAGTTGTGGTAAAGCCTTCTCCCGTCGAAGCTTTTTAAACGCACACGTTTCTGCGGTTCATGAGAGTGGGTTGATCAGTTTCAGTGTAATAACCTTAATCAACAATTAAATATGCATTTTCTGATAACCAAGTACATTATCTATCTTATTACTTTAACATTGCCTTTAGATGAGAGGCCATTCAGGTGCGAGAATTGCGGTAAAGCCTTCAAGCGGCGCTATAATTCAAACGCACATATTTCTGTGGTTCATGAGAGTGAGTTAACTGATGTTTATCTGCTTATCCCAATCTACATTTGGATACTCATTCCTTAATATCTAGCCGCGCTTTGCTTTGTATTGCTTTTACATTTCTGTTAGAAAGGAGGCCCTTCACCTGCCAAAATTGTGGTAAAGCCTTCTCCTGTAAAGGACACTTAAACAGACACGTTTCTACGGTCCACGAGAGTGAGTTTACCAATTCTTTAATGATATTCTTGATCAATTTTTTTGGGTGTATGCTTCCTAATATTAAGTGGTATTGCGGCTTTCCTTGCTCTGTTCTTCTCTTTCGAGGTGGGGATAATGTAATTGCCAGAGTTGATATTCGTAATTGTTGTACCAAAGAACTTTAAACACGCATCACTACATGCATACCTTTATTGCTTGCTATCAAATGATAATTCATTTTTACTCTTACCATATTCTTGGGTCCTCTAATGAAGTCTTACTTTACTGCATTCAACTTTCACAGGTTCACATGGCCACACTTCAGTTGTTAATATATGAAATATGTTTTCTAAGATCAAACGGGTAGATTCAAGGGTTGCAAGAACGTTTTTTACCACTTCTAAGCTAACGGTGTTTTAAAAAGTACTGAATCTGTTCCAGAGCAAGTTAAGAATGGATAATTTTTGAGCCATACAGCCAGAGAATATGTTGTCATGACAACAATTATTGGGTCTTTTTTCAGGAATGTTTCTAAATTTCGCTTTGTTGCTACTTATACCATTTCAATAGCATCATAGGAATAATTGGTCGTTTTCCTCAAATTGTGCAGTCCACTGCATACTCTTCTACAGACCTCGCAGCACAGATCGCATTTTTCCTGTTTGTAGAATAAAACACGCAGTCACCATTTAGCGCTCCTTGATGTGCGTAACACAAATGGCTACATTTGGTTTTTGGTTGGATGCAAATATTATTTTCATTAACTAAGTTATTTTTGTTCCAGAACGAAGGCGTGGATAAGAATGCTCTTCTCCGCCACAGGAAAGGGATTTTGCAAGTCGTAAGCATTATCAACTGCGTCATGTCACGAAGACCGATTTCCTTCTGATGGAAATACTTGTACTTTCCGCCTATTCTCTGCAAACAAGGGCCAGCTTGCGCATCTTTAACTTTGCCCCAGGCAAATCATGCCGTACGTAAGGCCTATATGCTGTTGGATACTTTAACACTATTTGTTTTACTAAATCAACTCATGTGCTTTTATTGTAGTTTTTATGTCTTTCCTTAGTGAGTGGCTACTCTTCACATAATGCCTGCATCGAAAGTAGTAAAGCTAGTAGCTAAAGCTGGGGTTTTTCATTGTTTGTTGCAACATGAACGCATTTCAATTTAGCAATTGTTCATGCATATCTATTCTCCACTGATGTTGTTTTCTCGAAATTTACGGTCCAGAATTGCGATATTTGAATGGCGAGACAGCATCCCATTGTTGTACTGCGTTCATACGAAAAAATCCGCACTGTGGAAACAAATGAATAAATAGCACCTGCTATTGATATCTGATTTTAAGGGCAAACTGACTTCTTTTCCTATTAGGTAGACGAATTTCTGGTTGTCAAACATGAAACTATTATGCAAAGTACTTTAGGTGAAAATTAGCACAATCTTGATGTATACCTGTGGTTCAGTGCAGAGCAAGCGGATAGCTTCATTTTATACAGCAAAAAGATTACACTTCAATAGAGAATAGGTTCAAATTGAGACATTAACTTTTGGAAGAGAGGAGGATTGTAGGCAGACTACGGGTTCTAATAAAAGCAGCATGAATAATGCTGCTGCTCTTATAACAGGTTCTAATCTGAGGCCTACTAGAAAGATGATGCTGATACTTAGGCGCTAATAAATGCCAATTCCGCGTCTATGAACCCAAAGATATTTAGGTTTGAGTTTGTTTTTGTGGTTGTTTTCGCGGTAATCCCAGAAACCATGCAGCTAGACTGGTTTACTTTTCCTATCCTGATCGGTGATTGGGGAGATGAGATCGCTTTACTTGTAATTTAAATACCCCTTTACATTAATCACCATTACTACAAGTCGAAGGACCCACCGATCGGGAGCAAGCACTACAAATATCAGTAAATAAGCCACCGCCAAATAAGTTGGTGTATGAATGGCTTGAGTTTAGGTGGTCTGAGCTCTCTACGGGCGTTTTGTTACCGCCATAATTGCACTGGACAGTCGATAGGAGCATCTGCTGTACAGTCGCCGATGTTGAGAAGATTCGTAGAGTTGGCCAACGATCTCGAGGATGAGATCCCTGCAGGCCCCTGTATGAGTGTTGCTGAAAAGCCAAACGCAATGTCGTTGTTGCCGTTGCTTGAAGTCCACGACATCTTGAGGTTGTGGACATTTCTCTACTCCGCAGACAAAAAATGGCACTGTGGAAAGTCCTTGCTCTATGTTTCCTTCCTCACTTTTTGCGCACTTTTAATTTCCACATTTTCTAATTCGTCCTCATTGCTCGTAGAGCCCTAGTGGCCATCTGGTATGTATTGGTGCCCCTTACCAGACAAAGGTTGCAGATATCCTCAGTGAACATTATCATCTTTCTACATATTCTCTTTATTCTGTTGAGGGCTTTTATGCACAAAAGATTACCAAGGTCAACACTTAAATATGTGTAAGATACTGCAAGTGCGGCAAGCACGTAAAAGAGCCATCCACCATTTTTGGCAATTCAAGTTATTTGGCAGTATATTCAACGTTTAACTCTTTTTCCACTGTCTTCATTCTTTTCAAACTAATTAGGTTGCAGCATTCTTTATTGGCAATGTGATGAATGGGATAGAGTAATCAGAGCTCTATATGATTCAGGGTACGCTCCTTCCTGGGAGTAGATGAAGTCGGTTTCATGACTTAACTCGTGTTTGCATGAGAGATTTATAAAAACAAACAGGTTTGACACAGCCCCTCGTCTTTTTAAACACCGTCCTTCGTTCTCCCATAATGA
>NW_020170532.1:33347-40984 GCF_000524195.1 Echinococcus granulosus | reverse complement strand
TTCCTCCCTCTCTATGCCGTTACTGGTGGTCTAATTTAATCCCCCTAGTAGGCAAACTTCGTCACCATGTCTGATACGCGGTGTAACTTTGTGCGACCACATTTTACTTTTATTAACGACGAATGTTTGACAACAAAGCTGTAGAGGTCACACCAGGCAGCTTGTTGATGGGATGTGCGATGCATTCCAGGTAGCAGCTATCTGTGGACACCGCTAACAGTCATGCCAAGTTCGTCTGATATCCACTACTTTCGTTACTTAAATTTAGGAGTAAAGTGTGAGTTAACCGTTGTTAGCTAGCCGTTTTGAAGTTGCCATTTATTTTGAGAAGGCCCGTTTATTTCAAACTTTCTTTTGTCATTTTGTTTTGTCATTCTAAATCAAGAAAGATGATCAGTTTGGCACCAACAATGAAGGCGAATGCAAATTTGTAAAACGAAACTCAGTTCATTATCCACATGGACATATTCTTTTTCAAGGCATATACATTCCAATTTTCCTGTATTATTTGGCCGCTTCTCTTTGCCCAATGTGAGGTCATGTTCGGTGATTCGCATTTTCACACACATTTTGAGATACACGCACATCTGGCTTCTGACTTGCTTTGGTATATGCTTTACTACTTGTGATGATACCCGGTGACCTAAAAAAGTCGTTTGTATTTTCAGCATAACTCACTACCGGTAGCATGTCCAACCTTTTTGGTCCTATTAAAAAAGGAATGCCATTTTTCATGCATGCGCCAAGGGGTACAGGCAAAATTGAGTCAGTTCTTTGGTGTATTGTCATCCACTTTGACTTCTGCTATTTCGGCCTGATGAGATTTTGGCTCGTAATCCTCGTGAACAGAGCAAAAGGTAATACCGAAATAACTGGAGATTCTCGGGCAATTTGTCTGTAGCACTTGGAGAAGTCATGACAAAGCTGAGTATTGACTAGAATGGATCCAAAGTACGTGCTTCTGATGGTTAATCGTCTAGCAATGAATTTATGACATTTGGAAATAACCTTCATCCTTGAATGGAGTAGACAACTACGCCTTGCCCTTGACAGGTGAGTTCTAGATTTACGTGATATGGACAAATTTCACCATTGTATTGATCTCATATGGATTGCAGAAATTCTTCTACAACTGCCTCAAATGGGAAGAAGAAGAATGGAAACTACGCTTTTAACTCAAACTTTTGTTCGGCATCGTTTGAGGAACGGCGATTTAAATTTTAATTTTTAACCACTCGATGTGCTAGTCAAAATTTTGCCTCTCCTGTATAAGTGCTACTTGTTGTGCTTCGGATCGTGGGCTTCTCATCCACCTAGCACAACATCGCTAACCTTTTGTAGAGGAAAAGTGCAAACTGGTTTTTGTATCCCATCGCATTTTTCACTCAACTCTATTAAAGCCTATAAGTCTAGCTAGAATCTCATCAAAATTTCTGGTAGAGTCAGTGACGGAGAAGCCCGTGCAAATACGAAAACAGTTTCATCTAGTCCTGTTACCGCACTTTATGCTCCTATTGACACCGTCTGGGGCACTTCTTATTATCACACTTATCTGTCTACAGTCACAGGGCTTTCCGATGCCATTAGCTAAAGCTTATAAGTCAGGAAAATGGGTCATGCAGAGGGGTGAGAAGACATCAGGTCTCGGCATCGTTGACGTACATCGTAAACTTACCTATCGAGTTCTCCATTTCAACAGCTGCGGCGGGTATTCACTGCCAACAACTGGTTGGAATTACAAGATTAGCCTGTTTCATAAGACTATTTGCCGAGAAACAGGACTGTTCACAGAGCTAACGTTCCGTTACCTTCTTCCTTGTTGCACCATTCCCGTTTAACGGATTACCATCACTCTATCTGATCTCCAGCCAGTACTTCTCATTACATTAATGCTTTTGCGACGTATCCCCAAATTGTCTGGCCTAGTCTACTTTCAACCATTCATCGTCTCGTTGCCAAACGCAAAATCGGCAGCTGACCTGAGAGTCCCTTTAGTGCGAGTCTGCGCATTTAATCATTTACCATGGGTGCCTTAATTTTGTGAATTAAAATTACGGAGTTTGGCCAACGAAATTTGGACCGTTATTCATTTGAATAAGGTCTTTTGAATAATGTCATCACCGTAGCACTTAATGTATTTCCGAAGAGGCCACAGTCTGTAAAAACCTAAATTCATAGTGTTGAAGAAAATGATTTAAAGGGAAATCAGGCCAAAAATTTGGTAAATGACTCCAGCCGCTTTGTTAAGCAAACTGTTTCGACTAATGTTTGGAAGGTACACCGAAACGTGATCTCTTCCAGTTTAGATGATTTCAGCACTTGTTGTGTAATCTAAAACCGGTTTCCCTTTCGGGTCTGATTTAAGCAAGTTTCATTTGAGAGTTGCAGGGAAAGATTTATTTACTTCCCATAGTAAGCACCCTTAGTAATGGCGTCATATTAGGAAATAAATAAATAAGCCTTTCGTCTATTTTGCAATTCCCCTTCCTTTGCAAGTCAGTTGCATATTGCTTCATTTAGGATGTAGATCTGAAAAGACTTCTAAACTTAGCTAATTTTTATTTGGCTAGGTGGTATTAAAGGTTGCTTGCCACTAAACGGCGAGTCTGACCAGGTGAGGTCTGAGGTAGCTAAAGTCTGCCCAGCTCTCAACATCTTACTATCTAATGCTTCCACTCCTTGAGGCGGTCGAATGTTTGCCATAGAAGCTGCCCCTTGAAGATCTTAAAAGCCCCACACAACATCCAAAACTCTTCATCGCATAAAAACAAGCACAAGTCAAGTTGAAAACATCAAGTCTGAAAGATGCTTATTCATCTGTAGCAGGTGGTGGAACACTACCGCATCAGGAAACAGGAGATATCCACTCTCTTCTATAACAAAAAGGTCTGTGTAAATATCACAACAGAGCTGTCATGTATTGTGCCAGCCCTCATCATTATTCAGTGTCCTTCCGCCTATGATACGTGCTCTCTTGTGACACTGTCAACACGTGTCCTAACGCTAACATTTTATCAAAACCATGAAAACAACTGGTGCAGATGTCATTCAGTAAAATAGTCTTTGACCGTAGAGTAGCCGGATTGATATTGAGTGTCGAGACTAGGACTATTCCACTGTTTTAGCGGATTACTTTCAGTAGGAAAAGCATGTGGCAGTGAGAGGTAATACGTCATTATGTCATTGGAGGTCAAGGAACCCAATTGCTGAGACATCCCACACACCCAGATTTGTCATGGGATGTAAGTCCTGGAGACGTTTACCTCCACAGCACTAAAGCCATCCCGAATTTTGCGGAAGGTGCCTCCTCAAACTTTAAGACGATAAAGCTGAAACAGGATGCTGAACGCAGTTTATCAGAGGTATGCTGTCTCCCTGCTCCACGTAAATGATTCGTTTGACTCTCCACATGGGTCACAGTCGTTTGCTGGGCTAGGACTAAAATAGAAGAAACGGATGAGGAGAATGCAGGTTTCATAGTTCTTAAACGAGCTTTATGGATTCCAGATGATGCGACTTGTGCAAACCCCACGATTTGGATTATTCACAAAATGTTTCACAATACACTTGAATGACATTCCTGTCTTCGTTAGGGATATTCGAGAGCACAACGCCAAATTGAGATTGGATTCAGAGTCACACCTGCGTCTCGTGGACAGTCCAGCACCAAAGAAATGCCTGTTCCTGCGACAGCCGGTCAACGGTCTGAGATGAACCGTCTTGCTGGACGGGATGGCACTTACTGAAGTCTGCACAAAGCAAGTGAGTGCCTGGCTAACACCAACCACTCAAACGAAACTTCGCAGTTTCGTAGACCTCTCGGGTTGCTGTAGGTGTTGGATTGAACGCTTTGCCAAGATCAAGCGCTTTTTGCCGCAACTAACGGAAAAGCAGGTAAAGGAATAATTCAACTGCCAGAATGAGCACAATAAATCATGCAAATAAGCAGCGGATAGTGTACATTTGAGTGCAGAAAACTTGTGTTTGCACTTATTTCGCTTTATCGCAATTTGATGTAGTAAATTCCCTTCTTCAGCCGGCACTGCAGCCACTGATGCACATATACAAACAGTTACAGTACCACTGCTATCATTTGAGGGTAAAGTTTCATTCAAGGGATGGTCCGATTTCTAACGTCTTTTACAATAAAATTTTGGCGCAATTTTAACTCAACTAGGCTCATTTAGTAAAAAGTCATAAAAAACACCACTTTTGGCAACTGGATTCGTTAATTTTTGATACACGCTTTTAAAGAAATTGACCAAATCCACATTATATGCAGAGTAACCACTCATTAAGAAAAGACACAAAACTTACGACCAACGAAATCCAAAACAATCAATCGAATCAAAATTTTTAGTTCAATTTGGAAGCAAAGAGATTTTGATTAAAGAAAATTAATAATGCCAATGGTCATCAGAAGGCATACAAAGCGGCCAATATTGGTCAAAAAAGGATACTAGACGATCGTCCAAATCTCAAATTCGACAACAGTTGAGAAGGCTGTAAGTAGCTTAAGAAAAGTCTTAGCGATTGCTATGGCCATCGGAAATTATTCACCAGAATAACGCAAGGTCAGAAGTCTTTCGGAGGCACGTCAATGAGACCTGATAGGTCAAGCCAAGCCAGTCAAACCAAGAAAAGGTCACATTACGATCCTTCAAACGTCACATTCGTATGCACTTTGAAGCCAGCACATGAGTTTAGGTAAATCTACTGAACTTAGCTGATGTGAAAGGAAAAAAATTTCTCTTAGTTTGGTTTGTGTTTTTTTTTAATGTTTAAATGCGATTTATTTTAAACGTTTGACATGTATTCAGTTGAGACGAAATTGCGCGATGTTTATCAATCTTCCTATCTACCTACCAGTCAGCCCATTGGCTTATTTATCTATCTAGCTATTATTGTGGTAGAAGACACGTGTCTAACCAGTGATTAGACTCATGGGTTGTGTCTCGCAATGAAAAAGCAAAGAAGGCAGGCTGTTTTTAGAACAAATTTGGTCTAAAAGTGGACAATGCTACTGTGCAGCGGTAGAATTGGTGAAACAAGCAGAGTGTAACCACCTGCTCGCAAGTTGTTGGTAACCTGGACTGTTTTTCATCTCCCTCGCCATTCTTGTCTCACACCCCGTCTATCCCAATGATTCACATATTCCAATGGAATTCCAAAATGTCGCTGCCTGCGTAAGCGAAAAACATGCATTAATTTAATGGAAGTAAAAGCAAATTTGCCTTACTCTATGTCGAAGAAAGCATTTTCATATTTTGAGTTTTTTTTGGCAGGTAGCCTTCCCTTGGGCCATGACTGAGGCTTTTATTCACACAGAAAGGCAAATTTCAATGGTGTGTCAGGAAATCCGAAATAGAGGCATCCAGTAGCGTCAGTAAATAAGCGGCCTCGGTTGACCTTTTTTAACGTTGTCACTCAACGTAACGAATTAAAGTGTCACTTTTGCAGCAGTGTATTTAGTAGAAGTTGAAAAGCACGGCGTTTATTTTACACATAGTAGGTTTCTAAACTCGACAATCTATCCGGTTTACGCGGTGACTACTTCGTGAGTGTCATGGTGAAATGTAAATGTGGCATTAAGTAGTTCTTTGGCAGATCTGTACCGTATTCGACATGATGTATGTGAAACTGACCCCGGATGCGAAAACATCTCTTCTAGGCAGATGTCACCCAGGAAATGATCGGCACCACTATCGATAGGGTTGGATAGGATTGGGCAGGAGGCTATAAATACAGATTTGTGGGGGATGTCTTAGATCGACAACTTGCTCTGCGACGTACTGTTGTCATCTCGATCTCTAATTTCAAATCTTTCTAAATTTATCAAATCAGTTACTTGACTGTCATGTTTGCTATGATGTCTGCTGTTAGATCTTTACAGGTGTTTTGAACAGGTACTTTGTTCACTGCTAATCTTTAGGCTTGGAAACCAGTATGTTTTGTCGATGTAGTGGCAATGGCAAAACTGTTAAAGCATTATGACGGAGATGAAATGGACTCCATTAGAGAGAGTCAAAGTAGATGGATACTCGGTCCTCGAGAACCTTGCAATCAACATTTCATTGTTATTGTCCACATGAAGTAAAGCTCCGCTTTTATTTTTTGTGTTTAAAACGCGGTCATAAATGGGCCGTGCTAATCCTCTCCAAGTTATTTTGGTAAATTTTCTTCAAATTTAACCAAGCTAATGCTCAAGGTCTTGGCTTGATTAATACGATGCAGTAGATCTGAACTGTTAGTTATTCCTCACCTCCGCCAGTAAAGTGGGTGATTGTGGCCTCCACGGGGAGACACGAGGAAAGACAGTGAGGCATGTCACATGTCTACTGCCAGTGCCTAGACGCCTCTCTTTGATGCGGGTCACACTGTGTTGCAACATACTCCCAGGCAAAGCAATTTCTACAAAGCGTTGCCGACGAGGCCTAACACAAGCGCTAGTACTTTGACTGGTTCACAAATGGGGATTTTCCTCGTGATGAAGTACATGTGATGGCACTAGGCTGATGGAAAAGCTTTCTCGTGATCGCTCTCATATTTGGAGGCAAAGTGACTGAACAAATGCAACAAGTGAACAACGTGTTTCCAATTAATCACCTACCTACAACTGCCCACTTTGCTGTTTCGTGCAGTCGCAATTCACTCTCAACCACCTCATTCCCTAATCACTAACAGACTAGATGTGGTGCTAGTGGCATTTAATCAAGTCTGCTTATTAACCGGTATCCTTTCCACCATCACAATTTGCAATGTTCGTACACTTGATTAAGATGCAGCTCTGCAATTCAACCCAGAGAATGTTCTCTTCCCCACTTCTGTGTTTACATAAGTATACATATTGGCTTTGATGTTTAATTTAATATGAAAATATGGTAATTGTGGCATTAGCATGGGGATGGACCAGTTGAGAGGAGGTGGACATAACGATAGGCCGGGCCATAAAAACTGATCGCAATGACGATGACACTTACAAATTTTTGATATGCCATCAATAATGGGATTAAATTCTTCTTATTAAAACAATGTAATTAGAAGACATTTAGTATTTGCCGAGCAGAAACATGAAAATCAGCTGGAAAGCGAATTAGTAAAGAGGTTGTATTGCAAGTTCACGCATTACTGTCGAGAGAACATTCTCTTAAGCTGCGAAGTAGCATGGCAAATGCAGACGGTGTAGAAGAGGTGAGAATGCACAATCGATGAGCCCAGTTGTTGGAATGGCTGTCACCCCATGACTGAGTGTTTGAAAATGAAGACTGTTGATGAAAGCGCGCTTTCGTGATTCGCTCGTAGTTGATGGGTATGCCATTCAAAAGCACCTCAAATCAGTCCAATTCACCAATAAGCTGCACATCTTAAGCTATATGAGGACGTAGGATGACAAAGTGTCTCTTACATCACTCCGAATGGGGAATCTACAACGCTTGTTCGCAATTCTCCTTGCCATCATCATATTTGGTAAGAATGCCTGATAGAATGACAATATGTAAGGGAAACGTTAATGATTGGGAAAATTCGACTAACATGTTGCATAACGTGATGAACAAACTATGACAATATTTTAGCACCTACTCGAAATTTCCATCATTTGTAGAAAACTTTCCAAACGAGTGCAGAGCATGGAGTAT
>NW_020170532.1:31569-33247 GCF_000524195.1 Echinococcus granulosus | reverse complement strand
ATTGTGGTAGAAGACACGTGTCTAACCAGTGATTAGACTCATGGGTTGTGTCTCGCAATGAAAAAGCAAAGAAGGCAGGCTGTTTTTAGAACAAATTTGGTCTAAAAGTGGACAATGCTACTGTGCAGCGGTAGAATTGGTGAAACAAGCAGAGTGTAACCACCTGCTCGCAAGTTGTTGGTAACCTGGACTGTTTTTCATCTCCCTCGCCATTCTTGTCTCACACCCCGTCTATCCCAATGATTCACATATTCCAATGGAATTCCAAAATGTCGCTGCCTGCGTAAGCGAAAAACATGCATTAATTTAATGGAAGTAAAAGCAAATTTGCCTTACTCTATGTCGAAGAAAGCATTTTCATATTTTGAGTTTTTTTGGCAGGTAGCCTTCCCTTGGGCCATGACTGAGGCTTTTATTCACACAGAAAGGCAAATTTCAATGGTGTGTCAGGAAATCCGAAATAGAGGCATCCAGTAGCGTCAGTAAATAAGCGGCCTCGGTTGACCTTTTTTAACGTTGTCACTCAACGTAACGAATTAAAGTGTCACTTTTGCAGCAGTGTATTTAGTAGAAGTTGAAAAGCACGGCGTTTATTTTACACATAGTAGGTTTCTAAACTCGACAATCTATCCGGTTTACGCGGTGACTACTTCGTGAGTGTCATGGTGAAATGTAAATGTGGCATTAAGTAGTTCTTTGGCAGATCTGTACCGTATTCGACATGATGTATGTGAAACTGACCCCGGATGCGAAAACATCTCTTCTAGGCAGATGTCACCCAGGAAATGATCGGCACCACTATCGATAGGGTTGGATAGGATTGGGCAGGAGGCTATAAATACAGATTTGTGGGGGATGTCTTAGATCGACAACTTGCTCTGCGACGTACTGTTGTCATCTCGATCTCTAATTTCAAATCTTTCTAAATTTATCAAATCAGTTACTTGACTGTCATGTTTGCTATGATGTCTGCTGTTAGATCTTTACAGGTGTTTTGAACAGGTACTTTGTTCACTGCTAATCTTTAGGCTTGGAAACCAGTATGTTTTGTCGATGTAGTGGCAATGGCAAAACTGTTAAAGCATTATGACGGAGATGAAATGGACTCCATTAGAGAGAGTCAAAGTAGATGGATACTCGGTCCTCGAGAACCTTGCAATCAACATTTCATTGTTATTGTCCACATGAAGTAAAGCTCCGCTTTTATTTTTTGTGTTTAAAACGCGGTCATAAATGGGCCGTGCTAATCCTCTCCAAGTTATTTTGGTAAATTTTCTTCAAATTTAACCAAGCTAATGCTCAAGGTCTTGGCTTGATTAATACGATGCAGTAGATCTGAACTGTTAGTTATTCCTCACCTCCGCCAGTAAAGTGGGTGATTGTGGCCTCCACGGGGAGACACGAGGAAAGACAGTGAGGCATGTCACATGTCTACTGCCAGTGCCTAGACGCCTCTCTTTGATGAGGGTCACACTGTGTTGCAACATACTCCCAGGCAAAGCAATTTCTACAAAGCGTTGCCGACGAGGCCTAACACAAGCGCTAGTACTTTGACTGGTTCACAAATGGGGATTTTCCTCGTGATGAAGTACATGTGATGGCACTAGGCTGATGGAAAAGCTTTCTCGTGATCACTCTCATATTTGGAGGCAAAGTGACTGAACAAATGCAACAAGTG
>NW_020170532.1:15082-31469 GCF_000524195.1 Echinococcus granulosus | reverse complement strand
CGATTTTGCTAGACCTCGTCGGCAACGCTTTGTAGAAATCGCTTTGCTTAGGAGTATGCTACAAAACAGTGTGACTCTCATCACAGAGAGGCGTCTGACACTGGCAGTAGACATGTGACATGCCTCACTGTTTACTCGTGGCTCCTCGTGGAGACCACATTCACCCACTTTGCTCTTGCTACACAAGATTTCACTGCATCCGTTCTGTGAGCCGTGTGTGAGTCCCACATCATAATGTGACGCGTATGAGTCAATTCATCCAGACACTCGTCTCCATGCAATTGAGATGCTCCTTCCTCAAGTGGTCCTCTCATTCGTGCCCCACGTTTGCCCATCATTGACGACATGCTTTGGGCTCTCGACAGCTCACGCAAATGGAGGAATGCGAGGAGGGCAGTTTGAAGGTGGTAGACACTCCTTTTGATTGCAATGAGATGCGGATGTTGACTTATTTAGGGGGAATTGGAAGTAGTTTAAACCGCAGGTATTGACATATGCATAATCGTCACCTCATCTCCTTGAAAAGATGCCTCACCTCAACTTGCTTTGCCACGTTTCATTGGCAGTCAACTGTCTTTCCTCACCAAGTAACTTCGTAGAGAGGTATTTCTTGGGTGTGAGGGGAATGGTGCATGGAGAATGGTTTGTCCGCCCTCTTGTCTACCGTCCGCATGACCCTGCATGCGGAAGAGTAAAAATATGGATGCACTAATTTGGTGGGATACATATCAAAGGGACTGCAGTAATGAAGCGAGTGTAATGGTATTAACGAAATTGGCTTAAAAGGATTATGACATACCGTCTAACTCTTGCGACAGTAGTAAGGCTTTACCAGGAGACGAAGCGTTGTAAATGGTGGAAGGGATAGTAGACGTAGACAGGGAGGGGAAGTGGAAAGAAGTGGAAGTAAAATAGCGAAATGAAGATGGAGAGGGAGCTGTGGAGAAGTAGGATGCTATGGAGACGTGTATAAACCGTACTTGTTCACCAACTTATTTGCGCTCTGCTGTTTACTGTTCCTCTTTTATTTCACCACGCTACTTTCCGATTTCTTCACGGAAGCCGCATCCAAGCCTCATACACCACAAATGCCGCTGTCTTGCTGTGCGCTAGGGATTGCTAGAAGGAAGATGGTGTGTTACAAATGGCAAGCAGATGGCATGGAGAAGAGGGACTGGCCACAGATGAGTACTAGATTGGTAAGTATTGAAAAACTGGTGGTATGGCATCGCTTTGCACTCGGATGGAACCAGTCTAAGATGATATAGCGGAACTATCGATTGCAATATGAGATCACCTTGTTGGTATTTAAGCAAGCATTGTAATTAATGTGTCAATCAATCGGGCGATCGGTCAGACAGTAAGATAATTTGCCAATGCATTTGTCAATGAATCAGCCAATCAATCAGGATATCAGTTTATTTGGGAGAGAAGAGAGTAAAGGGGAGGTGCAGGCGCATCCTTATCGAAATGGCGCACCGACCCACTGAGGTTCCTGGTTTCTGTTAGTTGTGGGCGAATTCATATGGTCATCCCAAAACTCTATCAGATCAGCGCATGGTTAGCACCATTTAAAATGGTTGAGTTAGCCAAATGCATCAAAATTAATCCTGAAAAGATTAAATCGTAATTTTTGAACCATACATTTAGTCTTATTTACTTCGATTATAAAACATGACAAATGGTCAACATGATGTTATTTACTTCGGGATATTATGCGTAGGACAACATTATTTGACACGCAAGAAAGCAAAGCACTAGTAGTCAAAGGCAAATTGTTTTGTCAGTTCTTTTCTGCTTGTTTTATTATTTGGTTTGACTCATTGCCTTGACCTACAAAAACCATTTTAAATACCGCACGTTTAAAATAGGCTTGATTTGGTCTGACTGTTATATGCATTTCTATTTTTCATATGCGCTATCAGAGTACACATAGAAGCACCAACTGCAATAAAACAGGTCTTTTTGTACTCATGCAACAATGCTGACAATATTATAGCGTCCCGACACTCCCTGAAGAGGAAAGAAGACACAATACTCGGGCAGAATGTATATAGTCAGCGCAGAGAAGGTGTCTGGGCTATTGGCATGGCTTAAAAGGTTAGCCCACCCAGCATGGTACAAGGGGGCTAATTCAAAATACAAGTGGGTGCCTCACCAGTACCGAGGGATAAACCACTATCGTATTATAATATGATCAGTTTAAAATTCGCAAATAAATATAGTCAAATTATTGACATGTTGGCATTTCTAAATATTCGCCTTCTGGAAATTTTTCCTGACAAAAGATTTTCAAAAATATTTGCCTTACAATGTACAGCTAATGTAAATTCCTTAATTTTTTTTGTCTTAATAAATTGTTTTCAATTCGTGTCCGAGGTATCAAATTCTTTTCATTATAATGTAAATTTCTATCATCCTGTGCAGTCGCGTTTACTTTCAAATCTTTTTTGCTGGTCTTTGTTTGTCTAGGCTACTCCAAACGCCCATGATTTATGTCTTATATGGCTTCGCATGTACATAATGCACAAGTTAATTCTATCCCTAATGCAAAAAAATCGGCATTGATCTCAAAATGAATCTTCCGTACATACACATTACATTTGAGCAGAAACGAATAAATCAAAGCTGCACAATTATTCCTGGGTGTCTTTCTATTCTTGCCTTGACTTGACTACACTGTCCTCCCTGCTTCAAACCGAATATGGAAAATTTGTGAAGAAATACTTGGAAGTGTCAATTGCGTTAAGAAGTCAAGGAACTAATTTGTAGGCCAGTCAGGAAAGTGCCGCAGGTGATATTTAGGAATGCGCCCTCACAAAGGAGGATTTACTAACCTCTCGAAAAAAGCAACAACACGAAAAGGGGACAGAGTTGCCTTTGCGGATGCCTTGGCAGGGAAACAGCCGTGCACTCCACCGAGAGCAACTTCACGGAGGCAATGACAGCTCCAGGAGGCAATGATGAGGTCAAGCACTAACTCTAGCGCACTTGCTCACAATGCGAGAGAAGGCGTGAAGGGAGGTGCGATTCGTGGGCCTTGTGCTCTACCAAGCAAAAAAGGCAAACAGTAAAGAAATAAGAAAATATCCATATTTGAGGAGGGGAAGTAGGAAAGAATTCACAGAAAGCCTGGCAAATTTGTACAACAAGAAACGTGCTAGAGCATCATTTGAGCTGCCTCATACAAGACCTACAGTAAACAAGCAAAGGCTCCAATGCCTATTGGTTCCGCCACAGAACAATTAAAAAAGGGAATGAAGCATTTCTCTAGTTCTAGATTCCGCTCAATGTTTGTCATCAAGGATCCACTCTATACGATCTGCTCCTTACTAATGTAGCACTGCCATAAGAAGACACTGTCTTGCAAAAGCAACGCAGAACACTGCCAGAGAGGATGCAATGCCAGGTCATGAAGCACTAGTGAAGTGAGAAACAAAGCCCCTCACATGTCCCTTTCTCTCTGTCCAAGTCACTGTCACCATGATGTACAAGAGAAATGCATTACACATACACCAAAGGGGAATGGCATAAATTCCAAAGCCCATTATTTTAGCAATGAAGAAAAGAAAGAGGAGAAACCGTACATAGTTGCTCCCACCTCCCACAGAGCACTTGCCGACAAAGATTTACCCTATGCCAATTAATGCGAAAAGAGGAAGCAATGAGGTAAGTAGGCATTGCAGAAAGAAGTGACAAAGCTTAAATAGCGTTATTATGCTGGAAATATAAAGGTAAAAAGTGCAAATAATACTAATTAGATAAAAAAACTCTGAAGCAAAAGCAATTGAAGTTAGAAGATACTGTTGATAGAGTTGAGACCAGCAAAAATAACAGAATTAAAGGTCAGAAAAATTGCACGCGCAGAAAAAAGGAAATAAAAGAAATAAAGTAAGAGAGGAAAGAGACCAAGTGAGGGTACAGGTAAGCACTAGTGGGGGGAAAAGATAGCTCCGCTCTGCCCTGCTTCGCTATACCTCACACTGCCGCCGCCATGGCTTCCCACGACACTTACAGCAGTACAAAAGCGGCATCACATCTTAATTAAGCCGTCCACGATTACCGCCCTTCGGCTTTTGCATTTACTTACACTAGAGAGTACCTCCGAATTCAAATGACTTCGAAACCAAATGTTCCAATCACCGATACCAGAGATGGTAATACCCTGGCTTAAAAAGTGTCGCCTTGCCTCACACACTTCGTCCACTTCATTTCAAGGAAATGAATACTTCTCCCACGAGTCTGCTTAACCTTACAGATTTTGCCTTTCGAAAAGAAGTTAATAAATGTGTACAAAATTATGTACCAACGAAAAAATTAGTAACACAAAATTACCGAGACATCATCACAGCTTGGAAAGGGAGAGTTAGTGAACAGGAATGGAGAGGGTGAGGGGTTTGGGCGATGTTGCACTGTTTCTCTTAGAATCGCTGCCAGAGGAAGGACTGACCGTTCGAATGCAGCATTTATGGTCACTTTTCACAAATCAAGAATTTCCGCATTTAGAAGAGAACACACTGTGCTAATCTTGAACGGTTCCACCAATGATTGATCAGGCAAATTGTAGGTTCACATACAAAAGTGCACATTCTGTAGGGCAGAAAAACACCACGCACAGAATCGTCAATAACATTTCTCTTTTTGAGATCGTCATCGAGACGTTGGCATCATTTAAATGATGCACCGGTGCAAGATTACGTGTCATATTGCCATGCTGAACTTGTAGTAGATATCCACGAAATCGAATCTGATGTCTTCGTTACCTGCCATCAGCTGAATTCTTGGAGAATTCATGTACATGGTACAAAATGAGGCCCCATCACTTATTCATGGCATCATTGCTGCTAATGCTGGTAACTGTAGCAGCAGGCAGCATATCTCATACTACATTCGCATGGGTCCACATCCACACCGATTACCTTGTGAGAAAACACCTAACGGATACACTAAAGAGAAAGACTGGTTACTTAAATTCATTAACCTGCAAGTAAATAATGAATGATTGAAGGTCTCAGGGGCTAAGGACTAAAGTAAGCAGTCCGTAGCGGAGGGCAGTAGAAGTAAGTGGAACGGGAGTTAATTCACGGTACATCTAATGAATAGCTCAGAAGGACTAGAGACTTTCAATTTATGCAAAAGAAGTACAACCATTCTCTCAAGACACCCTATTTCTATGAGACAAGGTAGGTATGACCTTGAAACCAGTTGCTTAAACATTTACTCAACATTAACGTGGGTGGTGTTTCGTTTTTGTCTGTTGGGGTGGGAAGTAGGGAAAAAGAAATAAGTAGAAGCGAGATTGAAATATAGTGCACTTATCATCTTGGCCCTTCCCTTAAAACGTCATAGAGGGCAGGGATAATTAGGATGTGGAGAAGCAAAAGTGCCTACTTCTGGATGGAGGCTGAAATTAAAGTTGGTGCTATTTTATGCCTACTTATGCGCTAGTCTGACCGTCACATAGCCACATTTAAGCATTTTTTTAAAGCTAGCAAGCCAGTAAAGCGTGAGATTAAATTAGAGAAATTATAAAGGAGGAGGAGGCCTGTCATCTAATGTGTTGTCACGTCTTAATTCAGCTAGTTCTGCCCTTCCGCCAGCTGTGAACGAAGTACCAACTGTCGTGCACTCGTCGAAGCGGTGACCTTCTTCCTCCTCTCAAGTGTATATTTTTTCATCGTTAGGAGGAAGAATAGATCGCAGCAAATGGCTGCTCTCACGGCTACACAATGACGCATGAGTGAGAATCCCTGTCCACTTAGTCATTATTGCCACTCTTCATCGTCTCCTTTCATCCAACCCCAAATCGTATCCCGGCTGTAGCACACGTTGCTACGCTCCTCGTAGCTGCATGAACTAATACTTCGGCCAGTGGCATCCTACACTCACCCTGCTAGACATGTGTGCATACGTTACTGGCATTAAAGCACTCTCTCTCTTCTTTCACAAGTCCGCCTCTCTGCTTTTGTCGGGTTATAGTGGGGTTGGGAAGCGAGGATAATGCAGCAGCGGCACCGTGTCGTCTTATTGGAAGCTTACATCAGTAGGCGACAATGATATCAGATTTTCCACCCCCACCCCCAACACAACACTGTAGTACTTTGCAATTTTTCCGGCGATGGTGTGTGTGTGGATCTTGTAGCGCTGCCGCACCCAGGTGATTTAATGCACGCGCACCCCCCCAAAAAGGAATGGGTTCGCTTTTCACTACCACTAATCCAGCGTCGCAAGGCTTCGCCATGCACGAAAGAAAAGGAAGACATTATACTCCGTCGGCAGATGTATTGATGTTTGCATGCATGCATGGGTGGATGGATGGATGTAGAAACACGGAGGAGGAAATGGAAAAGCGACACTGTGAGTAGCTGTCGGTTAAGGGCTGATGACAAACAGTGGGCGTGATTCAGCAAGTTCCTATGTATTCGGGTGGGGCACGATTAGAAGCGATGTGAAGCGGGGAGGCAAGAAGAGGACCTACAAGTCCACACGCTTTTCGGCGCCAAAGTCCTCTACATCCATGACATGTCTGCAAGAAGAGGAGGAATAAGTCACTGCTCTCGTTCGATTCGCCTGATTAGCCAATATCACCCGCGCATTCACTTCAACTGTGTTGTGCCTAAGTCCTGCATTCCATCCACTTTCTACAAGTTACGGGAAAAGAGAACAAATTATGCAATCATTGAAGGCATGAGAACACACGAGAATAGCATGTAGGAGAATTGTTCCATGAACGTCCCAAATGCCCTCCATCCCGTCCCCTCCTCCGTCATGAAAATAGGTAAGTCGGGGATGTTGGAGAAGGCATAGCAGCCACCTGTCAGTAGTGCTAGCTGCAGCTCCAAAGGCGCAGCCGCCGTAATTGTGCTCAATGACTTACATTGGATGGTTGGTTTGAACCACTCCACGAGGATAATACAAATCCACTCCATCATCCATCCCATTGCCGTTATCATCACTCACACTGGGCTTAGGCTTCGGTAAAGTCCACGGGGCACACAACCGCAGCCCGTAGTGCGAGAATGTCAGCTCCACCTCCGACGCGTCTCCCTCATAGTGCTCCAGGGGGTGATTAGCTAGTCATTTCTTTACTCTACTCACGCATTGTGCAGCAATTCTCTCTGTAGTAAACAAAGGCAGCTAAGAGGAGACCCAAAAATTGTGCTCGGCGTCCTCTAACAACTCCTTCACTAAACCACGTTATGAAAAGACCTGAGGATATGGGGTAAAAACACGTTGCTGCCCAAAAACACATGCATCAAGTGTAGTAGTTTACGAAAGACACAAAAAGTGATGAATTACGAGGCGCTCCAACCCGACCAATGTGTGAGGTAAAAGCAAACTCGAGACCCTTATTTAGTCTTGCTTCATAATGCCTCCATGCATATATCATAATGTTCCCTTTGAAGATTGCATTCCTGCCGAATTTAGCCTTCAAAACATCACTGATTCAACTTAAACTAGGACGTTAAATTATTCAAACTTTTTGAACAAATACTGGCTCTTCAAAGGGATTGAGAGGGATGAATCAATGGATGACAGATGAATTGATGAAATGCAAGGGAATGAGTAGTGGCCACGAGGCATGATGCTGGATTCGGAAACATCCATCTGAATAGATGGATGGATGGATAGATGGAAGATGAAGAAAACATAGTAGGAAGTAGATAAATTAGCCAACTGAGACTGCATAAAGGCGTAGCAAACAACAGGCTTCAAGCCTAAAACGGGATGGTCATTCAGATGTCTTCTAATATCTTTTTCTGTTAGCAGCACTTCCTCAAGATGAGGGTATGTTACAAACGCCAACTTCCAGACAATGCTAGGATACTCGAATTACATCGCATTGAGTAAGCGTTCCAGGTATGGGTTACTAGTAGATAGTATTTTGAAATCCAATCAACGAACTAGCCCTTTGTCGAGGTTATGATATGAAGCCAAACATCCTTCAGTCCAAAAATAATGTGCCAGGATAAGAAATGAAATCTGAAAAAATTACTTTGTCAATTTCAAATTAACCCACGGTTAGAATTGTGATGACTGCAGCAGAAAACGGAAAATTGAAAAAGGATTAACGAACAGGGAAGTGCCTTTAACTACACCAAATTATGAAAAGTCAGAGGGCACAAAGGGCAAAAGTACGCTACTGCGCAGATAACGATGCGCGTGCATTGAATGCTTCATCATTGGTATGGGCAAAAAGACATGACAAGCGATAAATTGGCAGGCGTTGTCAGCAGAACAAGTTTGGAAGTAAAATTGAACACAAGATTGGCACTTCGTATTGGTCGGCAGTACGGTACAGCCGTGGGGATGAAATGAAGATCCACTAGACGGACAGACAGAAAGAGAGGGAGACGCAGACCTGTAGAAGTAAAGGTAGCAAATTGGACTGCTGCCAAAATGAACACAATATTGAATATTGTTGCTGTCGTCGTCATCCTTGTTTACAACAAATAATCCTACTTCAGCCAAACTGCAGTCGTCATTAAAATGAGCCAAGTATCCCACAAGGCAGCGGGTTAAAGTATTGGCCTAAGAACAATTGTTCAGTTTAACAAATAAAGAAGGTAGGAGTGTTTTGTGTTAGAAAAGGGGACGTAAAATGAAAAAGGGAGCAATCGATTTACTTGACATTAAGTGAAACATAAATGATACCGTAAAAAAAAGATGTAAAACGTGAAAGGCCTGACAGTGCAAAGCAGAGATAAGCATTGAGAAGTAAATAAAAGAAGGCAAACAGAAGAGAAGTAGAAGGCAGTAACGACAAATTAATAATAATGAGTGGTACTTATAAATATGGAAAAAGAGTTTGATGTGAAACAAGGATGACATGGACGGAAAGTGATATGAAAGGCATAAGAAGTGAGAAATTACAAATATTCCTCACCTAAGCAATGTGCGAAGCCATATGAAATGCGAGATTGGCGGTTGGATTTGTGAGAAAAACATAATCCATGCCGATGGAATAATTATCCACAAGAAAGAGACAAATGCCGGTTTAAAAAAAGAAGATAAACGTAATTGTCGTGAAAAAGACGAGCCGATTGTTAACCGAAATTAGCCCTTTCTCCAACACACAATACGTCCGCAGCCAAATAGATAACTTAGCAGTGTTTTATGCTAGAAAAGGAGGAAAAAAGGAAATAAGAAGCAATCGCTGTACTTGACACTAAGTGAAATACAAATGACACCGTATAAGTAGAGAAAAAAGTGGTAATCACGTGAAAGGGATGGCAGTACAAAGCATGGAGATAAATACTAAAAAGTAAATGAAAGAATGCATACAGTAAAAGATAGAAAGTGACAACGATGAATTAATAAGCGTGGAAACAGGTTGCGACGTGAAACAAAGATGGTGTGGTAAGAAAATTGACACAAAAACCATAAAAGGCGATAAATTAGAAATATATTTTACCTAAGCGCTGTGCGAAGTGATATAAAAGGCGAGATTGGCAGTTGGAATCGTTGGAAGATCATCATCCATGCCCATGGAATAATGGTCCATCAGAAACAGAAAAACAGTTTTTTAAAAAGGGTCCGAGAGGTGATAGTGGTGAAGGAGGGCCGATTATTAAACAAAATTAGCTTTTTTTCAACACATATTACGTCTACAGCTTAACAAAAAAGAACGTAGTAGTGTTTTATGCTGGAAAAGGAGAAATAAAAGGGAACAAGAAGTAATCGCTGTACTTGACATTAGGTGAAGCATAAGCGATACCGTAAAGAAGAGGTAATAACTTGAAATAGTTGATAGTACAGAACATAGAAATGAACACTGAATAGTAAGTAAAGGATCGTAAACAGAAAGAAGCAGAAGACGGTAAAGACAAATTAATATTAATGAGAGATACTTATAAGCATGGAAAAAACTTTGATGTGAAACAAGGATGATATAAAAAGAAAATGATATAAAAGGCATAACAAGTGATAAATTACAAATATTCCTTACCTAAGTAATGTGCGAAATCATACAAAACGCGACATTAGCGGTTGGAACTATTGGAAGAACATCCATGCTTATGGAATAATGGTCCATCAGAAACAGACAAACGGTAGTTCAGAAGGATCCAAGACATAACTTTCTTGAAGAAGAGCTGATTGTTAAACAAAGCTAGCCTTTTCTTCAACATACAAACCGTCTGCAGCCAAAATGCAGGCACGAGTTAAATGAAGAACGAATGCAAAGCAAAGGAAATTTGGAGCTGTTACTTAACGATTGCTTAGTATAACAAGCAGGAGTAATTGAGATTTTTGTTAAGAAATAAGAAAAAGATTAAAAACGCAGTATCGGACGATACATAAAGCAAAAACAATGCTAAGATTAGGCAATTAAAACAGCCATTTATCAATAAAAGTTGCATGGGAAAAGATAAATAACCAAAGTCAATAAAATAAAACAAATGATTGGTACTAAGACAAAAGTGTAAGACAAGTAAATATCATCGTGAGAAATAAAGTATTGAACAGTGACTACTTGTGTGAAAGAGGAATAGTTTGAGAGAAGGAGGGGGCAAGTAAAATCAAATAGTGATAAGAGAGCATTAATATATGTGGGTAGAAAGGGCAAGAACAACCTGAATGGCCCCTATTGATGTCTATAATGCTGATAGGGTAAGCAAGGGAGCACTGCTATGTAAGGTGATGGAGTGATGGTATGCGGGGCTGTGTCGCTGACACAGCTTCTCTTCTTGGTAAGGTGGTAAGTGGCTAATGTAAATGTGAAATAAAGCCAGATTGATACATTGGCTGGTGCAGAATGGCAATGTTGATGGGGAGAAGGAGGGGGAAGAAGAAGATGAATGAGAGTGATGATCTGATTGGCGAATGCGTTTGGCATGAGGATAATTGATAATGATCCAAATAATTATGCTGATAATAATAACAACAATAGGAAGAAAAAGAGGAGGACTAAGAAGGAGATGACAAAGTAAAATGCATGAGGTTGATGAGATAATTAAATGTGTTTGCATGAGAATAAATCTTAGTAATGATAATAGGAGTAATAATAATAATAATAACAGGTGGAGATTGAAGAGAAGTGTATTGGTGAGAAAGTGGATGATGGAGCAGAAATAGTGGGTTGTTAATGTGATAGGAGAATGAACGTGTTTGTACATGCGTAAGGGCATATGTATGTGGGTACAGGACAGAAAAGGCATGAGGAGAGGTGAACAGAGAGAAGAAGTAATGTGGACTACTCTGCGGACTTGAGTAGTGTCCCATAGGAGGCGGGATGAGTGACAGTTAGCCAGAGAGGTGGAGAAAGGCATAGTGGAGGGAATGATGTAAGAAAGGGTAGGGAATGATGAATCGAGGAGGCGCAAATGCAGGTACAACCAAGTGTGGAGTTGGGGCGAGGTCTGTTGCGGGGGTGAGCGGTTCCACGCGCGGGCTCCAGTGGCGTCTGCGGTGATCGGATGCCACTCCCAGGCCACCCAAGGCCACGAGGGACTGGGCCTGCGGCATTGATCCCAGCCGATGGGGTTCTGGAAGGGCTCTTGGCCTTCCAATTGGTTAATGCGAGCAACTTGACTGGGGTTTGTGCGTACCGTAACTTTACCCAGGTCATTATATTTGCTGGCTGGTCAAGGCTTGTCCCGTAACCTTGACCATAGCCAACAGCATGCGTCTATGGTCTCGGGATTTTTTTTCCTAAATAAAAATAGTATCATGATGGGCTTGATGCCCTTCATTATAAGGTGCACCATTCATCGAAAGCAATGTGTTTTTAAAAGTGATTTTTTTTCAACGCAAAAGCCTTAGAAATTTGAAAGTTTTAAAGAGTCCTTGTCTTTTAATTCCGAAAATTGCATCCCATTACATAAACCTATTTCATTTCTTGAAGTACACTTTTAGTTTGTCTCATGATTTGTTTTAGAAACATGCAAGAAATAACGACAGTCCAACTGAATTGTGAATTGAGCTAATCGTGCTGTAGGATATCGGCATTACGTGTTTATACTTATCTAGAGGACAGGTAGCATTTAGCGAGTTCCCTTCCATCTTCTCCCTTCAAGATAACCAATCTTCACACTTAAATATAAAAGATGATGCAATAGATACTCGTAAACTTAATCTATCAATTTCTGACGCATGAAGCATTCATTATAAATTGATCAATGACACATGTCACATATTCGTGACAGTCGGTCTGGAAGTCGCACACGAGTGGCACCCATACAGAATATGCTAAACGTAGGCCTGCTGCTAATAGTTTGGCAAGCCCCATAAAATTGTGACGCAAAGGCGCGACAAATTACCTATTGCGGTCAATGCATGATGCGTGGGTATGGATGAATGTACACATATCCGCCGTCCGTTGAGAGTCCTTCGGTTGACATTGCGTACCCCATAGTGTGGTTGCCATGCATGGAAGATGAGTAGATCTGTGCAAAAGGCTCGGCGTTGATTATTTGTGTCTTTTGCTTGTGCTTAAATGCAACACTTTAATTAGCGTTTTAATTCTTTCTTGACTGCTTTTTTGAGTTCAATTTCCACAAAATAAGGTAAAGCTCTGATTGGCTGTTTAGTGATACTTTACCTGACATGAAAGACGGCCGAAGTTCTTCCTTCTTTTGATCTCTAAAACAAAGGATCACAGGCACTTGTATGATTAAACACCTAAATTGCGTATAAGTCTAGATTGATACGAGCCCAACGTATTTCTGCACCAGTTGAGCCGTCGACTTCAATGCTTTTAAATTTATCCATAGTCTACTAACTTTCAGGCCTTTTGTACCCGGGCATAGAAGATGTCAAAAATCCTTCCTTTTAACGAGCCTAATAACAGAAGTTCTAAAATTCATTCATTTACTGGGAACATATGTGTCATTTAATGTCATATAACGGCCAGAATTGTTGTGACTCCCTGCAAAGTAGGAGAATGACAGGAGCCAAATTTCGATGCACTTGTAGACAGCAATCAAACTAGAAGTGCACACTTTCTTTGCGTGCTATCGCATACACCAGTGGCATTTATCAATAGATTGGCGTCTGATTATCTGAGGGCAACATTTACCACTATTAAGGCATCATGCATCACGCGCCCACTGCATACACCCTACACACTCTTGATACAATGGCAAGTCTCTCAATGGGCAAGTTCGGAATACACGCAACTGTATCGCAAATCGAAGCACAGATTGGTAAAACGGAGATGTAGCATAACCTTTAATGCAAGGAACTGGAAAGCATTTGCAGATTAAATTCGCAAACAGAAAGGAAGAATTTGGATTGGTGACCCCTAATATGTGCCAAAATTAAAAGGAAAGCGTGGGTCTGGACAGCTCTTATAAATAAAGTGAGATGGACGAAAAAATGGCGAGAATCCGTAAGTTGAAGAACAGTTTAAGCCTTCTCGTGGAAAAAATGCTTTTATAGCGGGAACTAGTACATTGTGTGAGGCGCTACTTCCCGACGATGGACGAGGAAGAGCATAACGCGGTATGCTTTGCGATACCACCAAGCTAACGCACTACCCACGAGGCTTGTACTACTCGTCACTCTTTAATCAATTTACCTTCTCTTCCAATTTAGTCTTTTCCACGAGACGCCTTACTTTAAATATAGTTCTGGTGGTAATGCAACTTTGGCATTCATCTGGACCACATGGGCAACCCTATCGCGTATCCACTACTTCCTCCTAAATGGTAGTACATCAACGAAAATTACGTGTGTTGTAGAAAAACAATTGTTTGCATCATACATCAACTAGAATAGGCGCAATCTATTTCGCAACAGACAAGCCACAATTTCTGATTGTTGACTAAGCTAAAGCCTTGGAAATCGAACAATGTCAAGGTGTTCTCTCCTCTAATCACAGTGCACAGGCAGAATTGCAAGACACCTTGCAGCCAAAATTATCTTCAACCTTGCCATTTTGTACAGAAAATGTTGGATAATCTGGTGTCTGTAAGCTGTGTCTTGATGTTCATGTTGTTGTGGAAGAAAAAAGGACACGGAAGCTGCCATCTATGCATCTGATTCAGTGTTCTTCTCTTTTGCCTCTGCAGCCATAGCATTGGAACCAGCAGACTAGTCTGATGAAAACATTCAACTGTGTCTTCATTTGATCGAACTGCCATTCGTCCACAGGGGCCAATGACGTGGGCTCAGTCACTAATGCTGTAAGTACTGACCGAATTTTGTCAAAATAAGCGTTTAACCAATCGTATATTGCATGCCTACTCCGAAATTTTTTAGAATTAAGCACAAATGAGTAACAAGTAGGATTGGTGAGACACGGTTTTATGCATCGACTGCACTGTCTCCGACCCTTCGCTTTCAGCGCCTCAATGATGACCAGCAATTCTGGGCATTGGCACCTGACCATCACACTCGAGAAGGATTGGACATTTAGCAGATGTCTTTCCTTTTTTCTCTTCCGATACTAAGCCTACATTTAACGCAAATAATACCTTCGGGCAGGTGCCGCATTGCATCATGTACCACTAACTTAGTACATTTTAGGATACAACTCGTTAGAAATGGCATTTTGCAATTTACGAAAGACTGCAAAATGGGTGCTGCATTAATTTGGTGAAGACAATGGATCTGTGTTTAACCCATGACAGTTAAACCTGGTAGGAGGCGATACCATTTTGTTTCCTTTCTACGTCTTCTTTGAGTTGGCAGTCAAACGGCAACCGCTGATCAGCGCATTTGTAGAAAAACATATAGGAGTAAGCAGCTACTGGAGTTAATGTCCAGGCGATTCATTCACTGCTCACTGCATGCTTCCATGCAAACACGTATCCTGAAGGTTGAAGAGATGGTGACATAAGAGGAAATACTTTGATGATGACATTTATGAGAATGCTTACCACATCAGACCTGTCTAGTGACTGTTTCATGGTTTTTTGGCACCAGTGAGGAGAACTCATGCTGTCAAATGTCGTTCGACCCTCATCAAGGATTACTCTATCAATAAGGCGTCGGTAGGAATAATCATTGTTGAACGTTAAATGTTGCAGAGGTCTTGAAGAGTCTTTGTTTGACTCTATGGGTGGATGATAATGTAAAATAGAAAACAATCAGAATCTACTTTGGTGCTATTTTGGACCATCTAATGCCACCTGTCAGGTTAGATTTTTCATGCTCGCTGTCGGAGTAGAGTCTTAGGTTAAATTTCTGGTTGAATGGTACCATATCACGCAAGGCTCCACAAAAGTGACTAATTTGATAAATATCATCCAGTTGATAAATGAGCCTGCTTAGTAAGGATACAATTAGAGGCACCTAACCACCTGATGAGTGCAGTGGCTGCCTACAAAATGATGGAATGACCACAGACAAATGTCGACGCATTTGAAGAGAACAATTCAATAAAAGATGTGCAACTCTTTTATGTGGGGCCTTGGGTATTGGTGGTAATTATCAGTGGATTGACGTCTAATTCTCTGAGACTGAATGTTGCACCCTGGTTTTTGACTTCATTCAAGCATTTTTAATCTCTCTTCATCTCATTTGTAACACCTACATTGCGTTCCGAAAAATGGATAATACCAGCGTTTTCCTGAATAATTAATTGTTTGAGTGAATTTACATGATACAGACATCAACCAATATGCTTCTGTTACATTCCAAATTTAATTGGGGCGAAAAGACATCAACATCTACTGGTGTGTTCTTTGGAATAAGGACTGAGCCTCTCCATTATCGTCTCACCTGCAGACATTGTTGCAAATCACATGAACTCATTATACTCGTCAAAATTTAACATTATCGTGCTATTCAGTTGTAACAGCAGAAATAAACACACTTTTTATGTTTTTTTAATTTTGATTGGGATAAATTTCTCCTCCCATTGTTTTGCGTGAAGGACACATTGAGGTATTGAGCTTAGCTGTTACTTACACCTTCCTAGTTTCTCCGAGTTTATTTCTTAGGCATGTCATGCTTCCTACGTTGGGTCCACGTTTTGTGTCTTAGCCCTTCCTTCTTGCACACATCCAACTTGCTCTGTGAATCTGTTGATTTAGCAATCTTTGCAAAAAATGAAATGAGTTTGAGCACAGTAGTGCAATTTGTGAACTTTCTGGTAAGGAATCGCGCTGTAATATCATTAATATCCTCTAAGTTGTAATATTTTTTTAAAGCTCCTGGATTGCACAGTACAGGCTAACCCTCGGGAATGCATTACATTTACTAAACGATGTATATCTTAGCAAAAGGAACTAAACACGGCACGCAATGTAAATGCACCAAAGGAAACCTCCCTCACTTATTTTTAGCAAAGCAAACAAAGTTGTGGTCTTTGGTCATTTCATTTTACTACTCTCAATTAAATTATTTGTCATTGACGAAAAGTTATTTGAATCAAGTGGAAGGGAGACTCACCTCAAAAAACCATTCTTTTTAGATGCTGACGACATAGCAGTAGATTCTC
>NW_020170532.1:12550-14982 GCF_000524195.1 Echinococcus granulosus | reverse complement strand
GCATTTATCACCCATTTGGCGTTAATGTGCTTTGATTGTTCCACCGAGTTGCGTCACAGTTACATTCTGAGGTGAGAATGATTCTCCCGCCGACAAATGCCTCAGCACTTGCACGAAACCGCCAAGCATTGTACATTAGGTGCATATGAAGCAACCCCCGTTTCTGTGCTTACAAGAGTAAACGCGACAAATTCTAGTGCAAAATATTTTCATAGTCAATGTGTAATTCATTCTGTAATGTTGAATTTTTTTGTTATTGTGCCAATGAATATAAAGGATAAGTGGAAATGAAATATGATTACCCTCACCACATCCTGCAAATTTTTTCAAGATTATAACTGCATAGCATAATTTTTATTTTCCTCTCTCGAATTAACCTCGTGTGTTAAGCGAATACTTTTCAGACTGGAGGCAATTGGGCACAAATAAGGAATTAAAGGAAGCAATTTTATAATTGCATGCATATTAGCTTCTGTCCAGCCTTTCACTTGTGACCACAATCCTTGCACAGTCCACATTGTCCACCCGAAACAGTGGCTTCCATGTAAAATTGGCCAGTGAGTTGGCCTACAAAGTGCACAAAATTTTTATAATTTTTCAATCTTTTTCATTCCTACTTAGAAGTACAACATTTACCCCTTCGGTGGGCAAAAACTCATACGCATCACCCTTGCGTACGTTGGATGCTACAAAAGTAATTGAGTAAATTTAAATTAGCACACTGAGTGTTTTACTCTTCCAAAGTGTTGGAATGAAAAAACCTACTTAACATTATCAATCTGTTGTTGAATGTGACAAGCGATGTGTATTGCCTCCACCCCTTATCAACTCCATGAAGGCGAGTCCACTGAGCTGTGGGCTGCTCAACTGATGTCAGGGGAAGAAATTCAACGGTGAGCTCTCTCCCTGAATTCTCTCCAGCAACCACCACGCATCCATTGAAGTAGGCAATTCCTGGCTTTGCGCGTCCCTCTAGCATCGGGTTGAGCTTAATCCATCGCCATCCGCTCTCATCCAAAGGATCTTCTGTCAGCATTTCAGCAGAATTTGAAACATATTCATTGTATCCACCAACAACTACGATTCCGATATCTGGGATATTTAAGGCCGAAGTATCACCACGAGCTGATGGCATATCTGGGAGTCGAGCAAACCTAAAATGGGTGACCTAGCTTCATCAAACATACTCGCCGGTGGTGGTGTCCAATTTTTTGCAAGTACGAATTGGATGGCCTTGTTTTAAGTAGCCGCCAAAAATGAAGATTGATTCATTTCTCGCCGCGACGGAATACCACTCGCTTTTCTCCCCTTTGAAAGGGAATTTGGAAACGCAGCCATTTCGGTAATTCACGGGCCAAAAATGACTTTTGTCATCAAAAAGATCGAAGGCATAATATTTGCCTAGAAGGCTGGGGAATAATACCACCTGTTAAATTTACCATTCAGTACAGTCGATGCATTATGCCATGGAACTTCAACATTAAACGATTCGTCCGTTGCAACTGTGGCACAGACCTCAAAATGTGCGGTTCCAAGTCTGTAGCCTTTCCGACGATCATAAGCACCTCCCTAGATATTTTCAAAGAATCAGCATAATGTGGGCGTACAGGGCATCATTAAGATTATGCTAAAGGCAATTCTGCGGTGTCAGATCATAAAAATAGGAGAACTTATCGAATCGGTTAGTCGGATTTTGAAAGAGTGGTCACGATGTTAGCAGAAATGATCTATGTACTTGCAACGTGATGGACGGATGGAGGAATGGTGAGGCATCCGCTCGATAGCGTTTCCGTCTGACTTCATTCCAGGGCTTGGCGAAGTGTCTCCTAAGAAAACGTAAGGAAGAGGCGTAAATGGTGTTTTGAGAAGGAGTGGTAAATAGAGTGTCATCGTTTAACTCAAGTCCCATCTAGGATCCCCAAATTAATTAATCCATCATCCTGTATTTAATCAGCATTCATGCATCCAACCATTCCGTGTTCACTCATCTATCTTGCATTCATCCATCACCATTCATCCATTCACTTATTCCTCCATCCATCCCTTAATCTAACAATCTGATCTGAATCCATTCATCGCAATGTCCTTCATCCCTCCTCCAGTTTGTGTGCCTTAATGCATCAAATAGTCATCCATCGAAATTGTTCATCCCTTGCACTCACTCACTATTCACGCCTTCACCGTGCTTACCTGCAGTACACGATTTGGAGTATTTCCGCACAAATTTCCAATATTTGGTTTGACTCGGTGGAGACAGCTTGGGCAAGTCAATCTTGGAAATCATCTTTGTAAATGCCTCTACCCTTTCCTTCACATCACACCCCTTGCATCTTGCATCCAGCCATTTGGAAATCGCTTGAAACTTGATTTCCTCACTCATACCTCCTTGCCAAATCCTCTCCAACAGGACCTCAAAGTACTCCGCTGTCGTC
>NW_020170532.1:6491-12450 GCF_000524195.1 Echinococcus granulosus | reverse complement strand
TGCATCAGCATCTCACCTCGCATACACAGAGTTTCGAAATGCTTCGAAATCAGTGGAATACACAATTCCACCAATTCACGATTAACCGTCGCATTGGCAACTGACCACACCTCTGCCACGTTTTCTAGAGAAGCCCTTCAGTCAGTCGGTTGTAACTCTCAGAAAAGCTTCGCCTACCTCGTTCTTAGGAAATCCACACACCACTTGACGATGGTGGTGGAGCAGAGGTTATGTGCTAGGAGGTAGATTTGAGTTACATTTTCTGCAGAAATTGTGATGCTGCCTGTGTACGCGTAGTTGATGGCAGCCTCGACAATACTAAAAGGAGGTTAACAATGGAGAAATTGCACAAGTACTCTTTAGAAAATCGCCTCCATTGAACTGCAATTTCACCCTGTTGAGAGGCTAATTTTTTCATCAAAAATGGAAACGTGGCTGCTACTATCAGTCGGTGTGCCTTTACGGGATTCCCATCCTTTGTCTAGAAGTCGAAGCTTAAATTCCATGTTCGCCAACTTACTGCGATTCGTAGATCAATCAGTTTGCCCTGTTCGCGTAAGAGGCAAAATTTTTGGTCCCTCGATAATATTGCACTCTCATCGGAATACATTACCCTCTCCATTATTTGCTGAAGAATTGTAATGTAAGGGTATGACGCAGTGCCTTTTATGCTTAACACAAGACGCGTGAGATTGGATGAATGCCCACGAAGGTGTCGTCCGTTGAGAGGCCATTGAGCAGCCTTGAAGGGAGCGAAAGGCAGGGTGTGGTGCGTGTAAGATGAGTGTACCTGTGCAAACCGATTAGAGGTAATTAATTTTGTGTTTTGCTTGAAGCTAAATACAATGCTTAGGTTATCGTTTTAACTGCTCGTCTTGGTTGTACAGGCATTTAGAGCTGCGCTTTTGCAACTCTGCTGCGCAGCATGGCCTTCGAGTAATGCCAGTGTACCCCATCCCTTCTGTAACTGGGCACTCCTCTTTTGGCAGCCCAAAACGAGCCCACTCCTCATTGGGGACAGCACCGAAATTGGATGCTTCGTGACAAGTACTTAGGTGATGAAGGGAGAGCACCAGCTGCGGATGTAAGAATTCGTGATGACCCTTAATAGAATGGTTGGAAATGACCCTCGGCTAATGTTCCTGTTCAATCTTCTGCAGGAATGTCTTTAACAAGTAATGTGACATAATTTATGGCTGCAGCTCAACTAGACATGTTTGCTGCTGAGCTGTATACGCTTCATATATGAAGGAGTCCGTTAGTTGAAACATTGACACGCGCATAAATTCGGCGAATAAACTCTCAAAGATGCTTGTGCTAAATCATCTTTCCTAACGATTTGATTCATTAAATCTCCGCTATAGTGGCCTCTTAACTTCCTTTCCTCATTCACCCACCTTACGATTTTTCCATAGGCTTTAACCTGACTTTTCTGTAATTGGTTGGTTAAAGCTTGGTCTCCACGAATCACTTTAAATTTTTCTGATTTGGCTTTTAGCCTTTTACCCACGTTTCAAACAATAAAATTGAAATTCTTTCCCCTTATAAGCTTATGTGTGATGGGTAATTCTACACTTCATTGTCAGGAATGGCAATCATTCTTACATTTAACCAGAGTAGAAGAAAATAGGACTTCTTTACTCCTATACACTTAACGTCAGGTGGACATAGCCAGTTGTAGATAAATGTATGCAATGTGTATTAGTCGAGAAAGACACTACACTGAATTTTTTTATTTGCCTAATCTATCTCTGCATTAGTTAAGGTTTTGCCTTCAAGCTGACAGTAAGGTCAAAAGCATTCCACATCTACCAACTCGTGGATCACTTGTAGTAGATGCGTTGAATGCAAGTATCCACAAGGGTGATTGGTGTGCTTGAAGTGATCCACTTGAGATGTGAGTGAGCTTACAGAGAATGCGAAATTCAATTAGCGTCACCCAACCGCTGGAGGAGTGTGATGGTTGCCTACAAAGTGAGGGAATGACGAGAGTCAAATGTCGACACAAATGGAGAGAGTAACCAAATTAGAGGTGTGCAACTCCTGTGCGTAGGCTCTTAGGCACCAGAGGCACTGAGCAATCAATTAACGACGAAAGTTCTTGAGAAAACACCCAACTCCATTGTGTTAGCACCGCTGCGGCATCATGCATCACTATAATTGCATTAGGATTGAACTATTCTTCTGCTTCTACCATTGCTACTAATAGGGAATTTGAATGCATTAGGTGTGTGAGGACATCTACCAATATGCTCCGCTTGTCATCTTTGCTCTCTGTTGTTGGTCTCATTCCGACATCATGTATCACGGATGCTTCATTAGGATCCAAACATATCTGCATATCGTATTAAAACAAAGAGTAAACACAAACAATTTGCTGATTAATGAAAGATAATATTGTTTTCATTTCATAAAAACATCTGCCATCAAATTGCATTGGGTGGAAAACGCAATTGTATTGAGGACCATTGTGCGAGATCACCACACCTAGCATTTGTCTCACTCTCAAATGCCAACAAATGGGTAAAGTATTGAACCACTGCTACATTTGCGATGGCGTCATTCCACGTCCTTCTTACATGCGGATGTGCGGTTCCTGAATGTGGCTGGTAAATGCATATAAAGCGATTGTAATACGATAGTGGTTTATCCATCGGTATTGGTGAGGCGCGACTATTGTACTTTGAATTAGCTTCTTGTACCTCGCTGGATAGGCTGACTTTTTAGGCCATGCCAATAGCCCAGACGCCTTCTCTGCGCTGAATATATATTCTGTATGAGTATTTTGTCTTCTTTCGTCTTCAGGGAGTCCCGAGGCGCTATACGATGCTAGCCTCGATCCCTGTGGAAAAGTTTTCTGCACAACCGTCTAAGAAAAAACAATTTTATATTTGAATTTATATGTTCTTTTCTTTTGACTAAGCAGTGTTTTTTTTTGCATCTTTTCATTTATACATGTAATCTTTCTTTTTTACGCTTTTTGTGTGGAGCGAGACTCCTCGGTCTCCGCTTCCCGATCCCTAGCGTTCCTAGACAAGCCCGGTTGGTTTACTTTGGACATCTTTATTAAAGACGACAAGATGTACAGGGAAAATACAATATTCAAGAAGGAGGGGAGCCGCAGTCGCTAGGTAAGGGAGAGGGCGATCCAGTTACCAGGTTCGAATTTTCTGCTTCCCTCCTCCCTGAAAGGCACATTAAAACAACATAAGTATTACATTTTGCGCGTTAATATATTAATTAAAAAAATTTTGCTTTTTATCCTAACAATTTTTAAATAATTTTTTGTAAATTAAAATCGTATTTTTTGTTTGTTTATATTGTCAAGTTTGAGTCCATTGGTTGGTTGCTGTGTATATCGTCTATCGGTTTTGTGAGTTATTCGGTGATTATGGTAGCACCACAATTTCAGCTGGACAGGGACAAATTGAAATATAATGAGAAAATTTGTTAAACTCTTGACCCTGCTTCTTGTTTAGGGTCGTTTGAAAACTAATTTAGACCCGAATATATGTTTCTGGTGTTGAATCTGGTGTGCTTCGAGAGATATTTAAAGAACAATAAGCTCGAAAACTGGGCCTAGCTGTAACTCCGTACCTTAATAAGGTAAGCATCGGCTTAATTTCCTATATTAATGTCTTGTTTTGTGAGTCATGATGGTCTTGGTTTGCGCGTTATAGGCGAGACATCGTTATTACCGATCTTTTCAGTAGCTTCTTCACTATTACATGGTAACGTTTGTATTATTCTAGTTGTTATAATGTCTGTGGTTGTAAAATGTATCGAATACAGCTGCTGAACCCATTGTAAGCGTACTTGAGTGTCCCCCTCTCTGTCAGTGCATTGAATCACATCTTCTGCAACTTTTGCAATTATGATTTGAACAAACGCAAGCCGAGATGGTAATTATTTTCCTACAATCTATACGTCGACGTGCGTTCTAGGTCAATCTACTAAGTTGTTTGGCAGGCTTGTCACAGAATTACACCATGATTGAAATCGTTTCTCTACATCTCGTTGTGTTTTCACAGGTACGGGGAGGTTAATCGGGTCGGAGGTTGTTGGCGCAGCTGCTGGGTGTGTGGAGAGGAACTTCAAATTCGACGTGGAAAAACGGAGCCAATTGTGCAATATGGTGCACCTGTTCTATTCTCGGCGAGTTTGCAAAGGATGCGTATGTCGTCGAGGCTGTGGCGATGGCGAAGTACATTTTGGTGGTTAGTGTTCGCTACTGAATCTTCACTGAAACTGTTGGGATTCTGCAAAGTGTGGTGTGGTGCGGTGATTTCTACGTTCGTGACGTCGTAAGTGGAAAGGACGTGTCGTCAATGCGAATGAAGAGTGCGGATATATGTGTAAGAGGGAACTCGCCGCATTACAATTGTGCATGACACCATATGTATTTGCATAACATTATGTTACGTGTTACGAGGTCTGCCTCCCCCTCTGCCTGTCTAGATGTTAAATGAAGGTTTAGGATAATTCTTCCACTGCCACTGTTGGTTGTTGAAATGCTTTCACTCAGCACTGATATTTGTGAAATGCTGGCAGGATTGATTTCTTGATCATTGGCCTCCACTTATTTCATTGACTGAATTTATCGTTTCTTGTTATCCACCGTGCCTCTTGATTTCCGTTTTCGTTGAAGCGAATAACTGGTGTGTGTGCGCCTATTCCTTGCGTTTTTAGTTTGTTGTCCCGGCTAATTGGGAAAAGATATGTGCAACAGGTTTAGTGTGTATTTGCTTAGCATTTTTAATAACCACGAGTGGGAGTAGTTGTTGGAGTGTTTATTTTAGTATATGCAGGAGATACTGTCACCGGCGGATGAAGCATAGTGGATGTTAATGGAGTGTGACAGCAATTTACATCATAACCCACGTGACTGTCTACAGTGAAATATAAGCCTTGCCTCATGATAAGCGTTTTTTTTTCTTCCTAAGTCATGGTATTAGTTGATGCGCTAGGCGCCGATGCGTCGACTGAGCGCGTTGGTAAGTCTGTATTTAATAACTAGTGTCCACCCTCTGGGGGAAAAATTTTTAATTTTTCATGGAGGTGTAAACACTTGATCTTGTCATGCGCTTGTCTCTCTGATTGACACACACTTTGTCAAGCTTAAAGCTGTCATAATGTGTCGCTAATAGCTTTTCTGTGGCCTCTTCTGTAAAACAAATGCAGTACTCCCCCTTACTTCCTTCTCTGTGGTTGTGGCCGTAGGCGATTGAACGTTCCAAGCCCTCTAAATCTGTCACATTAATCCACTCTATAGAAGGGGGTACTTCTTCTTCCATTCTGGATGCACACTTAGACAGCGGCGGTTTTTAGGCTGTCGGTGACAAGTGATTACCTCACTTGAATTGGAAACACCCAAGACTGGATGGTATTCCGACTCTCGACGTCTTTTGAATAAGACAGTTAATTTTAAATGCCTTCATGCCTTCCTGCTAAGAGGAAAAAGTGGTTCTCCTAACCGCGTGGCATCCCTCCTCGACTGTGAATGAAAAAGGTGGGTTAAAAAGAATTTAAAAAGTACCTGTGTATAGGTATTTCCGGATTAAGTTTTTCCTGACTGAAGTGGCACCCACTTCCTTAATATGGCGGAATTTCTGTACTTTTTTGGAGGTGGACTTTTAGGGAAGAATCAGGGATGTTAGCTTCCTTTTTCACTCACTATCTCAGCCCTCAGATCGATGGAGAGTGGTGCCTTAGCTAGGGAGAAGAGGGGTAGGATGGGCAAAACGGGAAAAAGAGGAGTTGTTTTGGCCTGTGAGTGGTGCGGTACGCCGAATTTGTTTTAACTTTTCTTTAAAGATAATCATTGTTCATCGTGAGGGTAGTTTGCTCCAAGAAGCTAGATTTGTGCTTCACAAGGGAGCTTCAGCTTGCTTTAGAATTCTCCTCATTCTCCTCATTTTTTCGTTGCTAGAATAATTTTCGTTAAAAGGTGCGGATGTTT
>NW_020170532.1:2189-6391 GCF_000524195.1 Echinococcus granulosus | reverse complement strand
GCAGCAATGCCAGCGTTCGCGAGAAATAACTTTCCGCTAAGTGAACTATAAAAAGATCAAACGCACATACGCCTGAAAAGGACTAAAAAGTGGACAGAGACTTCCAGTCATATGTCACAGGTCAAACCGGTTAGGCACGTACAATTTACAAATAGATAAACATAACAATGACACCATATACACACGTTGACTCAAAATAACGACACGCTACGTACTGGTCAGAACTTGATTCAAGACCAGTAGAACAAGCTCTAATTCGACTTCTAACAAATCAAAGGTCTGAAAAAGTTAGCTGGAGTTCCACCTACCATAAACACCTGCAGCAAGTACGAGCGAAACCGTCAAGAACCACTGCCGTAAACAATTCATGTACGCACATGCAAATCCATGTGAGCCGTCCCCAAGCCAGAGAAGCAGGACGTACTATTCCTGGCAAATTCACACAAAACAAAACGTCCTAAAAAGGAAAGAACCTACGATATTGAATGCTCAAAAATGTTGCATTAATATTTTTCCAGCAAAATTTGTAATAACAAACATTTAGTTCTTTTAACCAAACAGCCAATAATTACATTTTATGAGATAAAAAGTATTTTCTATGTTGACATTTATCGCACACTTTATTCATTGGCAAATGGACTCGTAAATACTTTTTTCAACGGTGACTTTTTACTATAAAAATATCCAAATGCGCGTTTACCGTTGTCTCTTGCAAACATTAGCCTAGAAAGTTTAAGACCATTTGATATTCTAATTCATTTCTCAAGTGAATGATTTGCACAACGGTCACCTTCATGCAGCCCTGTAAACATGATTTGGCCCGAAAACGACCCAAGTGTTGGTGGACTTGGAATGTGATAGAAGCACTGACAGGGTGAAAGCAACGAATCCACTAGTGCTGGTATCCATAATGCGAGTATGAATGTGGTGTCAGTCTAGTCTAATACACAAATCATATCGACCTCAAAGAAAGTAGAATTTAGCACTAATTATTTCTACAACCGGCAGTGACCATCTAATTTTAAGTTTACACGAAAAGATTCATTGTTTTTTCTAGGCTAGGTGAATGGAAGACTAAAATTAAATCTACTTATGAATAACTCTGAAATGAAGACGGATTTGTGGAGGTAGAGTTGGGTTCAACCAATTGTAAATAAGCCACATAATTCTATTGAAAACGTTGAGGTAGAGGAATGGAGGAGAAGATTCAAAATGACTTTGCCAGCGGAATTTTATTCAATCATTTTTGAAAAAGGCTGTTCTGAAGAGTGACGGCTTTAAGCATTCATTCGTATGACGCTTGAAGTGAGTCGCGGGTTAACCTAGTGGAAATCTTCATAGAGGCACCGCTGACAGCTCCGTCACAAGATTATTCAGATGATTAACGAGTGTTAGCAGCGTTCCTGAAAACAGGGAATACGAACATTTACCAAGTGTCATTTACAAGCATTCTGCTAAGGGTCGACACGGGTTTCATCACCCACAGCACATTCCCACGCACAGAGGGGATGGGCCACTGGCATGTTCAGCAGTCCATGCTGCCCATCAGAAATATAAGAAAGAAGTTTCAAGTGCCCGCGTAACCTAGGAGGCGATATACAACGCTAATCAAAGCATTATATTTAAGCACGAGCAAAGCACAACAATGAATACCTCCAAACTCTTTACACAGGTGCATTCATCTTCTACGCGTTGCACCAATCCCGACGGCTTCTTCAAGTTTGCTCAATGGCCTCTCAATGCACAATGCACGTAGGGTCCTTCATTCATTCTCACGCGTCTTATGTTAACCGTGATAAGCACCTTTCATCAGCAAATGATGGAGGAGGTAAGGCATTTAGATGAAAGTACAGGCTCATCTCTGAGCCAAAAATTTTACGTCTTGTGTGAACAAAGCAGGCTAATTGATTTACGAATTGATTTTCGAAAGCAATCGGCACTCGCTTGCAGGCTTGTCAATTGCCCTCGAATGTGAGCATTGAAGTATCGTATTTTTGGCCTACTGTTGGTTGATATTGGCTCGACGGAGTAGGTCACATTGACATCCCTCTGAATGACTGCTGATCTTGAGTTGGGCTAGTGAATAATTTGGGCAATACAATTACTATCGTCGTCGACGAACTTCCCAAACTCAACGGGGTAGGTTGATAATCTGTTTTTAAATGGGCTTATTGTTCCTGACGTGGTATTCTGAACACCATTTGGTGATGCTTGAGGCCATGAAGCCTTCATTTTATCCTTTTTGCTGTGTAAACTGTCAAGTGTTGCTGGATCGCAGAAATGCACCACGAAGCTCTCCTAGAAGCAGATAGGGATGAGCCTGAAACACATGGTAACGCGATTTTAAATGCATGCAATTTAGAGTATCAAATGTTCATCCTTTGCAAGATCAAATTTTTAATTGCCAATTTTCTACGAGGAGGGCAATCCATTTGCAAGTCTGCCAAGTTTGACCTACCGTAGTTAAGATTGCATACTGAGCCATCTATGTTAGGTAGCAATTGATTGCCCATGTCGGGCAAGACAAGCCAAATCTGGGGTATTTTACATTATTATTACGTCATTATTAATATTTTTGCAAGAGAAAAGCCTTATTTATAAACAGGTCTTATTTTAGCTGTGAGATATTCAGCACCGGTTAATCCTTTACCCACTATATTTAAGTAGCAATTATTTTGGCCCCTCACTGTCGACCTGCTTAGGGCATCTTAGAAGTGAAATCAGTGGGCACGGTCTTGGTCAGGGGCCTCGTCATTTGCTTTTCTGTAGACTTTCATCACAGTGATGTGCTCTCTACCTCATCCCATAAAGCGTACTTCCTGGTTATGGTCATTTGACCCACTTCAAATTAGGCGACAATTTAAATTTACATGAGAACAATCCTGTCAAAATGCCAAAGAAGCATGCAAGATTCCCCCATTTACATTCCTAAAACATAAGAATCCTCTTCCACTTCCATGAAATCATCGACAAGAAATGCTATTCAGCGACGGCAACACGCCGCAACAAGTGACACCATGCGACACGTGCGACCGATCGATTTGCAGACGTGTCAGGTGATGCGAGGAATTGATTCACACAACCGACCGCTAGACATGCTGAACTACGCTTTTCAATGCCATCCGCTACTTTTCGCACTTCTGCGCATTGTCGTCATTCCCACCATTCAGTTCATCTTTAACGCCTCCGTGCCGCTTTCGTTCGTCCACGCCATCGCCTTTTTTCCCTCTCCATCTCTCCGTCACTCCCAACCTCCCAATCCGCCGTTCCAGAGACGTCAGAAGATCAAAACGCGTAGAACAGATAAAAGTCGTAGTAATTGGGGGTAGGTTATGTTACCACTTCCTCCTTCTCCTCCTCCCACTTCCACCCTTCCTGCTATCCTTCCTCATACATGCCCAGTCAACATTTCAATACTGGCTCATCTTTTGGTTCAGTCATTTCGACACGTGCAGGGACAATTAGGTGGTGGTTTTGGATTAAATTTCTAGTCACCATGAGCGATGTAGCAAGATCACTCACCATCCAGATTCTTGGCCATCTTAACTTAGACTGACTCCATTTTAGCGATCGCATTTTAAAAATACCTAATCCATTTGAATCAAGGTAACTATCATTTAAACATTCTTTGCTTCTCCCTTAAATGAACCCCTTTCATGGACGCAGCAAGTTATTTTGCACCACATCCTATCCGCATGTTTTCTTGTAGCACACCTTTGTGAAAAATGAGCTAACAGGAGTTTTTGGTGAAAGGGAACAAAAAAGACTAAATCTGAGATCCTTCTTTTTCTTATGACAGCTTCCTCCATTGACAGATCTTTCTAAGCCAAATTTTAAGGCACAGAGGCTGCATCATCTGGGTTTGTTGACCAGGTCTAAAGTGCATTGCCACCGCTAAGGATAAAGCTAAGTCACCAGATAGGCCATTTGACATCTTGATACTATATCGTTAAAAAGTTGTCTTAGTGTTTGTCACATGACTTAGTCACTTCCGATACCGTAGCACCATATAAGGCACAGGATACTTGTAATTTACTTTAAGTCTACTATTCAACTAACCTTTTCAGCAGATCCATCCTAATATAGCCTTATCTGCTTGACTGTCGGCTGTCAATGCCCTTCAGCTGCTAGAAGTTGCTGTGGATATTATGCGAGAAGAGGACGAGAAGGCAGCATTTGGGTAGAGATATAGAGAGGAAGAT